>NC_134692.1:128037124-128042124 GCF_050947455.1 Rhinoderma darwinii
AACACAAGGAGAATTATTCATGTAAAAATCCAGCTATATCTGAAACACAAAAGTACTAGAAGGAATCTACTAAATACGATTTACTTAAGGACCGGACCCATAAAATACAAAAATTTTTTGAAAGTCACCGGTAAACAAAAAAGGGTTGTACAAGATTTAAAAAAAACGGCTGCTTTCTTCCACCAACCCTGCCACACCTATCCACAGGTTGTATGTGGTATTGCAGCCCAGCCCCGTCCACTTCAATGGAGCTTAGCTGCAATACCAGATATAACCCAATGACAGGTGTGGCGCTGTTGCTAGACGTAAGCAGCCTTGTTTTTCTAAACCTGTATAACCCTTTAAAATGATCAAGTTGCCATCTTTTGTCAAGTTTGGAAAAATTACATTCAACCGTTTGCAAGTTAAATCCATTTCTAGAACGGCTGGGTGACAACGAATATGAATGCCATTGCTACTTCTACAGGGGTTGGTAAAGGGGTGGTCTCTTTTTGACAACCCATTTCTATATGCCCTATCAGGGCATATGGACATCATAGAGGGGGGTCTCACGCTTTGGACCCCCCTCTATAAGCCAGAGCAGAAAGATACTAAAAATCTGTGACTCTCTGGAGGATCCGGTCTAGCCATGTGTTATATAAATTGCCCTTTATTTAAGTAGTTGCATGTGATAATACATTTCTCCTGTAGGGGCTGCTGCAGGGGAATTGTATATCTGACCACGACAAAATCAGTTTTTTTCGGGAGCCAGAATTGAGCACAAAGCTGATCACCACAACCATATTAAAGGGGTTGCCTATGATGAGATTACCCATGTAATCATCTTTCCTTGTTTTCAGAATGGCAAATCTGCCAAGATACTTAGCAACAGAGTAGCAGCGATGGGTGTCAGAGTTTATTTAGGCAGAATTGGTGTTCAGGAGTTTGGAAAAACTGGTTAACAATTCCATGAGTTTTAATACTAATATTGCTTTTCACCCAGCTTTCCTAGAAACAGATATAAAAAAAAGCTGAATCAAATTTTTAAAAAGATGGAGAAGGAGAGAATGCAAGGACTTTTTGTTACACTCCATTAAAGAAACAAATAGGAATATTGTATTATTAGTAAGTCATGGGTGATGTAGCAGATGGAGGAAGTCAATCTCCCTTTGTAGTTAAAGTTTTTTATAGACGTGGGAGAGGGAAGATGACAAAGAAATATTAATGTTATTTTTTGTATAAATAAAAGTCTCACCATTTATCAATATACCTTCTGTATTAATTCCAGGGTTTTCAGGATCTCTGCTTGTTGTTATTCAGTAGGACCATTCATTGGTTACTTCCTGTGGATAGAATTCCGCCCATGGTCATGTGATGTACACAAAGGTGCTGGGATCGTTACAGTTGCAGTATGTGTATCAGAGCTTTGCATTGTAACGAGCCGTGAACCTGCGTGTCCATCACATGACCATGGACAGAATTTTATCCACTGGAAGTAAACAATGAATGTTCCTTCTGAATGACAGCAAGCAGAGATCTTGAAAACTTTTAGGAATTAATACAGAAAGTCAATTGAAAATGTGTATAATTATAACATACATTTTTTGAAACTGGATAACCCCTTTAGTTTAATAGCTCCTTAAAGAGACACCAACCTGCAACCTAAAGCCTGGGGTGAGGCTGACTATTACATATTTTATAATGGAATTAGTGACAGGAAGTCTAAAAAATGATCTGCCCCTCCATTTAATCACTAGTTTTTCTCAAATATCTCCAAAACCATTTACATACCTATTTGAAATTATAATTTCATAAATCATTTATGTAACGCATGGGTATTCAGTACCAATAGTTCCATCTTCTAAGCTTGCAAACTAAGCCCCTGACAAACCCAGTTAGGACTAAACGTTCAGCCTAGTGGAAAAATATATTTTACAAGTCAACTAATTGAGTGTTTGTGATCCAAATTCTGTATAATTATATTCAGTAGGATACTCGTCCCTTTATTGGCACTGTATATCACAGTAGCGTCAGTGTTTTGGCAAGTAACATGATTGTCAGCCAAACCAGACTCTCCCAAAGGCTGTCTAGAAATGCTACCTTCATTAGATAATTGATGTCTCCATATACAAACTTCCAGATCCCCCTCCCCTTTTCATTACACCATAGAGGAAACACAGGCCTGAGGAATGGATTACATGGCACTGCAGCTTTTTAATCTACTTTTAATGAAATTACATTGTATTTATTACAGACGATCAATAGCACAAGCACAAATTGGCTGGGACGCTACTGAGTTAGTGGTGTTGACTTTGGCCTTCTAACCCTAGGAGCTTGTCCTCTATATCTGTATGGACAGGGATAAACATGATTAAATTGAGTTTTGGTCCATATAGTGTTAATGATTGTAGAATACATGCTATACATTGATGCCAATTGTTTTATAGGAACCGAGTTATGAACTGAGATATCAGAGGGTTCATGGTGATATATTTCTTCAAACCCTAGAATATTGTTTGTCCACCATATTTTTTTGACATTCACATTGTTAGAAACTGTATCGTCTCTGCTTTGCTTAAAGGGGTTGTCCAGGCATGGACAATTGATGACCTATCCACAGGATAGGTCATCAGTATATGATCGGTGGGGGTCCGACATCCGGACCTTGGACCAATCAGCTGCTCCGGCTGCCTCCTGGTGCCGGATGTTATGCAAGATTTGCAGTACTCTGAGCCCGAAGCAGATGGTTCCGACCTCTGCATGGCGACCCCGCTGCAGAACAGCAATTCTGCTCCTATTCACTTGAATAGGAGCGGTGCTGCAATACTGCAGCTCGGCCGCTATTCCATGATCGGAGCCATCTGCTTCCAGCATGGACATCTGGTGCCCGGAGGCAGCCGGAGCAACTGATCGGTGCGGGGTCCAGCTGTCGGACGCCCACCGATCATATACTGATGACCTACCCTGTAGATAGGTCATCAGTTGTCCGTGCCTGGACAACCCCTTTAAAGGGGAACTGTAGTTCCCATTGTAAATATACATTAGAGAATCCTTTAGATCAGTGTTTCTTAAAGGGAGATTGTTGTCAGATTTGACCCCATAAACTCTTAAAACCATGAATATGTGCTAGTGAAACGTTCTCAAACAGCTCCATGTTTCCTATTATTAACTAAGTATACCGGAGAAAATTGTATTTTATTTACTCACGTGCCGTATGCTAATTAATCATTAAGTGTCCACTGGGCGTTCTTTCATCTATGAAGTGACCCGCATTAACTGTGGAAAACTCTCCCAAACCCCTCCCCTCCGATCTTGATTGACGTCTCCTGGAAAGGATGTCGGATAAGGCAGGAGATGTCCATCAAGAGCAGAGGGGAGGGGTTTGAGAGGGGGTACAGGACACTTGACAGATGAAAAAACGCCCAGTGGACACTTAATGAATTATTAGCATACGGAGCGTGAGTGAATAAAAGATCAATTTCTCCGGTATATTTGGTTTATGATAGAAAACATGAAAATGTTTGAACTTGTTTCCCAGCAACTGTTTAGCAGTGGGTCAAATCTGCTGACATTCCCTTTAATTCTAGTCCTGAAGTGCCCCCAACAGGTCATGTTTTCGGGATTTCCTTAGTTTTGTACAGGAGATATAATAATTTTCAGGCACGGATACTCTCTCTATGAATTATCCTTAAATCATGACATGAGAACTAAAGACGAGAAACACTGTTTTAGACGTATACTGCTATAGACCTATATACTATATAAACTTACCAACACTAATGATTTTTGTGGGACTTTCTATAAAACAGGACCACAAAATGGGCATGTTTTTTCATAATTTGTACTTAAATGAGCATGCTTTTGTGCAGACCAGTACCAGACCAGTGCTAGACCATTACTGGTAGTCAGTGTCGGTCACTTAGACCCACCAGAGGAAATGAATCTGAGGGTACACCCACCATCTCTACAGAATGTGTGCACATCCAATTGTTATCATTGTACCCATAGGACATATGGTCAATAAGGTCTAATAGGTTATTTGTGAATCACCCATAAGAAATAGACCCTAGTGACAAGTCAGCTCCAAATGGGGTTGTCTTCTGCTAGACATTTTGCGACCCATTATTGGGTCAGAGTCTGTGCCCATCGGAGGATCCCATGGCACTCTAGTGGGCCAGTCCAAACCTACTGGTAGTGCATATTGATAAGACACCCTGTCTGCCCCCTGTATTTTACAGGTGATGGTCTTTGCCCCTCAGTGCTGGTTCGGGAAGTATAAGAAAAGGGAGCATAACAGGGTATTGGGGGGAACCTAGAAAAAAAGACAAAGGGGAATATTTACCAATAATGGCGTACCATCTAGCAGTATGCCTGTATGTGAATATAGTGTAGCAAGCGGTATATTCCCCCAAGACGGCGATTGTGGAATACGAAGTGGCTGTAAAGCTAAGACAGGTTATAACTGGTGTGCTCACCGACACCTTTCTGCATGGAAAAGTGGAAGAAAACTTTTTCCAACACTTACAAAAATGTTGTAGGTGTCGAAAAAAGTGCCTGGGGGCTTGATAAATCTAGTATACAGCACAAACGCCATTCTTTTAAATGCAATTACACCAGAAAATTAGCATAATCGCATTGATAAATATGCCCCAACGTTTCGCTGTTTTCCTTATCATTAAATATACCGTGTGTCAGAATGAAAGGACAACTACATACCGGTATAAAAAACATATTAAGGTCCTTCAGTATAAGGGTATGTTCACACGGCCTATTTACGGACGTAATTCGGGCGTTTTTGCCCCGAATTACGTCCGAAAATAGCGCCTCAATAGCGCTGACAAACATCTGCCCATTGAAAGCAATGGGCAGACGTTTGTCTGTTCACACGCGGCGTAATATACGCGCCGCTGTCAAATGACGGCGCGTAAATAGACGCCCGCGTCAAAGAAGTGACCTGTCACTTCTTTGGCCGTAATTGGAGCCGTTATTCATTGACTCCAATGAATAGCAGCGCCAATTAC
>NC_134692.1:128047124-128054624 GCF_050947455.1 Rhinoderma darwinii
AATATTATTATATTTTAATGATTGTTACCATAGTTGCTGTTATATATTATTATTGTTATTATTATTTTTTATTATTATTCTTATTATATGTTTTATATATATATATATATATATATATATATATATATATATATATATATATATATAAAATTATCGTTATTATTACCATAATTATTGTATACATTAATATTGTTGTTAATATTATTATTATTATTATTATTATTATTATTATGATTATTATTATTATTATTATTATTACTATTATAACCCCTAACCAATAAAGACTCTTTATCCTCACTTCCCCTACCATAAATAAATTTCAATTCATTAAAGAAATAGTTATTGAAATAAATCAATGTCACCCATTAAATCACAGCAAACCTAATAAGAAGAGATATTGGATTAACTCTTTTGCTGCCAAGCCTGAGGGGGCAAGGGGGTTAAATGCCGGGTCTATCAATAGGTGAGACCTCCTTGTAGCTCTAATGTATAAGATCTTTAAATACTGTATTGAGAAATGAAGAAGAAGAAGAAGAAAAAAAAGAAAGAAAGCTTGAGCCTGTGCTCTGAGTAGATGAGGAGGCTTGTAGTTTTAAATTCAATGTGACAGCTTTGGAAAGAAGGGATGATGAATACTCCTATTATTAGATCAGTCTATTTGCTGCTCAATGTCTCTCAGTAATTGGAGCAACATCACTTTAAAGGTTCAGAGAGTAGAAGCATTTCTGGTGAAAAAATCCCTACAACAAGCCTGAGAATGTTTAAAGTGAAATCTATTAGTGCTTGGAAGAAGGGAGGGGAGAAGAAGCTTTTGCTCCAAGTCTATGTGTGTGTAGAGTATTTAGCTGGGTATCAATCAGATGCATTAAGTTCTCCTCCATCCCTGGCATCCCCCTCCCCCTTGTTGTGATGTAGTTCTTATCTCAGCCCCCCTTGTCTTGTTGTGACAGCCCTGATATTGTTTATTGAGGTGGATGTCAGGTATAATTAGCAATCGATATGGAAAACGTTTCCTGCAAAGCCACGTCTCTGACGTCACGGCCGATTAAGGTTTCTTATTGGTCCCAAATTCCCCAAGCCTGAGCTAATTATTGGAAGCTTGATGTTGATAAAGTAATGCTCATCCTGTGCTGGTGGCATGTCCCCTCCTCACTGGTCACTGCATGCTTACTAAGGTCCCACCACCATCAGCAGCAGCAGCCCTTCAGCTGTGGCAGCTCTATCCAGGGAGATGATGGACAGTAGGCTCCTAGAGCATCCTCATGCCCAGTTTGGAGGCTCCATGAGTGGCATGGTAGGCTTTCCTTACCCCCTCAGCCATCACCATGTGTACGAGTTAGCCAGTCACCAGCTGCAGTCTGCAGCCGCTGTGCCCTTCTCTATAGACGGATTACTCAATGGGTCCTGCTCTGCATCTGTTGTCAATCCGACCCCTCTGATCCCCTCTGGATGTGGGATGAATGGAGACAATCAGCACTACAAGTTATCAGGTAAGACCTGCTGTGGATGGGGGTTTAGTGCAAATGTCGGTTTCACAGGGCTGGGGGGGGGGGGGGGGACGACGACGACTGAAATAACGGGGTGCAGTTACTTATATATCTGTATAATGTAGAATGCAGGGAAGACAAGGCTGTAATAACTGTGAGCTCTCACTTATAATGTAAACTCCTGGGAAGACAAGCCCGAAATATTACTATATATATATATGTATATAATGCACACTGCTGGGGAGACAATCCTGAAAAACAACCATATATCTGTATATAATGTACACTCCTGGGAAGACAAGCCCGAAATATTGCTATATATATATGTATATAATGCACACTGCTGGGGAGACAATCCTGAAAAACAACCATATATCTGTATATATTGCACAGTACTGGGGAGACAAACCTGAAAAACAACTATATATCTGTATATAATACACAGTGCTGTGAAAACAAGCCTGAAATATAAATATATATCTATATATAATGCGCAGTTCTGGGGGGACAAGCCTGAAAAACAACTAAATATCTATATATAATGCACAGTTCTGGGGGATAAGCCTGAAATACAACTATATATCTGTATGTAATGCACAGTGCTGGGGTATAAGCCTGAAATACAACTATATATCTGTATATAATGCACAGTGCTGGGGGATAAGCCTGACATAACTGGGTACAATTCGTTATATATCTGTATACTGCACAGTGCTGGGGGGACAAGCCTGAAATACAACTATATATCTGTTTATACTGCACAGTGCTGGGGGGACAAGCCTGAAATACAACTATATATCTGTTTAGAATACACAATGCTGGGGGGACAAGCCTGAAATACAACTATATATCTGTTTAGAATACACAATGCTGGGGGGACAAGCCTGAAATACAACTATATATCTGTTTATAATACACAATGCTGGGGAGACAAGCCTGAAATAACCGGGTACTATTAGTTATATATCTGTATATAATGCACAATAATAGGGAGGGGCAAGCCTGAAGTAGTACATGTGTATATAATGCACTATATAGGGGGAGAAGCCTGAAATAACCGGGCGCTATTAATTATATATCTGTTTATAATACACAGTGCTGGGGGAGAAGCCTGAAATAATATATCTGTATATAATGCACAGTATAAGGGGGAGAAAAGACTAAAATAACGAGGTGTTATTACTTATATATATGTATAAAATACACAATGCTGGAGGGACAAGCCTGAAATAACCGGCAGCTATTAGTTTTATATCTGTATATAATGCACAATGCAGGGAAGACAATAACTAGGGGATGAGGGTTAAATCTATATATGTAATACGCATTTCTGGGAGGGATGATGGGCAATCCTGTAATAATCGGGTTCTGTGGGTTACATCTATATGTAATGCACAGTATTAGGTATTTCTATCGTAGGTCAAGCCTGAAATCACTGAGTGCTATGGGTTAAATCTTTATATAGCACAGAGCTGGGTTCTTCTGAAATAACCGGGTGCTACAATACACAGTATTGAGGAGATAGAATATTGCAAAAATAACTAGAATAATATTTATAACACACAACGACGTTAAATCGATATATAATTGTATGGAGCTGGGGGTGTATTCTGCCATAGAACAAATCCTAAATACATATGTCCACAGCAGTAGGTGACACCCAGGATCAAAAGCTGCTGCAAAAAACACACAGGTTTCTATGTCACTGACAATCCAGCCCTTTAACACCATGCATTCACACCCCACTACTAGAAAAAAACAAAAACAAATGGGAGAGTGACGTTTTAAGGGGTGCCTGGCACTGTGGGTGCATCATACACGTGTACATCACTACATGTGTCAGGGCTGAATGCAAACAATCCAAACAACTCAGGTATTAAAAATCCATAATGATTTTTATTATGGGGTCAGTTATGTTTACTCTTTTATATATATATATAGGGTATTATGATTCCATATTCTATTATCATTTTAGGCTTAAAGGGCAACACATGCTAAATTCACTACACAGTTTACAACTTTTTATATACGCCCTCTCTTGGGGTCCCATAAGGTGACAGATCTTGAGAAGGGAGTCTGGGGTAATGACAATGTGTGGGAAGGGAACACAGCCCGGGATGTAAAAGGCATTTCTCTGCAGGGGGTCCCTTTTCCTATTTTCCAAATTCACTTCCCCAAACGTGGGAAGAGGTCATAAAATTGCTTTGATCAGTGGGACAGGCAGCTCTTTAAAGTGGTGCTTTATTTATCTTTGCAGCTTATAATTAACTATTTGTTACAATATATATTCTGTATTGATATTATGTTTGGAATCAATTGTATTAATGCAATAAAGTATCATTGTATGAGCTGACATAGATCTGTTCTATTGTAGACTCAAGTGACCCAGATAAAGAGAGCCCAGGGTGCAAAAGGAGGAGAACCAGGACCAATTTTACTGGATGGCAACTGGAAGAGTTGGAGAAAGCCTTCAATGAAAGTCACTACCCGGATGTTTTTATGAGGGAAGCCCTGGCACTGAGGCTGGACCTGGTGGAATCTAGGGTTCAGGTAAACCTCCTCTACCCATACATTGCTTATTTTAATGATTTCCATTGCCCCCACAAAAAGAAAAGTCGCACCACTGTCAAAATGAGCCCCAAATTGGAGCTTTAATTGCGTTTTAATTAGGCGCATTTTCCTAGCTATGGCATCTCTATTTGCATATCCATATCCCCTTTGTGTAATGTGCTTCAAATGAACTCAACGATATTATCTACAATGTTGTACAGATGTCTTGCCTTTGAATTATTACATCTAATGAATTATTTATACCTACATGTTTATGGCAAAACACTGAGGGGAATTAAAATAATCATCGTTGCAAACTATACCGGTGATATTTCTATAGGAAACTTACCTATCATTGATAAAGTGATAGGTAAGTTTTTATTTATTTACTTTTTTGGAGTTTAATAGTATTTATTTATTTGCTTTTTAATTGTTTATAAATATATAAAATGCTGTAATATGTTTACTTACGTAAGTAAAAAAAAAAAGCACTCAATATTAAAATAAAAAGTACAGCATAGTAATTGTAGTATACTAAAAAAAATATTAAAAAAATTTATATATATATATATATATATATATATACATATATATATATATATATATATATAAAATATATACATATACCTGATAATTACAAAAAAATTATAATATTGGAGCGAGTATACCCTAATATAAGTGATTCAATATCATTCTGCATTAAGTGTTTGCTTGTAGTCTCCATAAACAGAGAATTATGTAGTGGTTTCAATACCAGGGACCCCCCTGTGAATGTGCTTAAAGGTAAAAGGCAGGAGGCCAGGGTGTAATTAAGACCCTGG
This sequence comes from Rhinoderma darwinii, assembly GCF_050947455.1. Taxonomy (NCBI): domain Eukaryota; kingdom Metazoa; phylum Chordata; class Amphibia; order Anura; family Rhinodermatidae; genus Rhinoderma; species Rhinoderma darwinii. Next base: position 128,051,983 of record NC_134692.1, read on the forward strand.
AGGTGTGGAGTTTATAATAAAGAAGAGTGGAGCGCTGTATTATTAAAGCATTAGCTTTGTTTCAAGGGATATTTACAAAATGCACTCTCTCCCCCCTCTGACCTCTTCTGGTTTCAAACCTTTTCATCCAATTTGTTCTGAGATTGTTAAGTGAAGCCTGGACCTCACTTTCCCCTTTAATTCCATAATGAGGTAATTCTCAATGGCAGCAACCGCCTGGAATTAACACAAAAGGTTTATAGGATGGGAGGAAGGCAGGAATGGCTCTAAATAAACTTTGGAGGGGGATAGAGGAAGGGGCGGGGGTGTCCAAATTTGTAAACATCGGCCTTTAATAACACACACACACACACACACACACACACACACACACACACACACACACACACACACACACACACACACACACACACACACACACACACACACACACACACACACACACATATATATATATACATATATATATATATATATATATATACATATATATATATATATATACATACATATATATGTGTACAGTTTTATTTATTTTTTGTTTGTAAATTGTAGCATTTTTGTACATTTTTGTTGCTATTTTTTGGTCTTAATTCAATCTAGAATTGAAACCATTAGATCGAGGTTTCTAGTGACAACTATTGGACATTCATAGAGAAGATAAATGAGTAGAATTTACAATAATTTATGGATCAGGATTTAGGGAAACATAGTCAATACTATCTATGGTGCTGCTGAATTCCGGATGGTGTGGCACTGTAGTCTATGGCTGTGTCTAGTCCTTTATAGTTATTATTTTATTTAGTGTTTTCCCACAATCTCATACATACTTTCTGTATCTGTATATAGTTAACTGTTTTTTTTGGATTTACATTCGTTTTGCCGCTAGAGTGCTTCAGACCCTTATATAAAATTGCAGATATCATTTACCACCGGCTTTGTAATGTTGTACTGATCAGAGTAGAATTTTACAAGTTTCGGTTGGATTTTAACATCGGTGGAATAATTGGATCAACACTTTTATGCGCTTAAAAGATCGTAAAAGTCACAATCACATCGTAAAATAATAGATTCGCGTTCAAAACAAACCATCCAGTTCAGCAATTATTGTATCTTTATATTATGCACTGCTAGGAAACTTCTAATGATATATGAATAGAGCGAAATATTGGTTATGGATTGTTTATTCAGTGCATAATTGGTTAAAACGAGTGTAATGATGCTGTATCTACCGAGTAAGGAGAGAGAGCAATGTATACACACACACACACACACACACACACACACACACACATAGAGAGAGATAGATAGATAGATAGATAGATAGATAGATAGATAGATAGATAGATAGATAGATAGATAGATAGATAGATAGATAGATAGATAGATAGATAGATAGATAGATAGATAGTATACTGGTTAATATTTACAATAAAATGAACGTTGAAAAGAAGATAACGATATATAAATAGATATAGAGATACATGATAGATGATAGATAGATAGATAGATAGATAGATAGATAGATAGATAGATAGATAGATAGATAGATAGATAGATAGATAGATAGATAGATAGATAGATAATTGTGTTTTCTCCATGAGAGACTGTTCCCAATACATTTTTAAGAATCAATTAACATTAGTGGGAGAATGTAGGAAAAGTAGAACTCCAGAAGTTTAGCTAAGAAAAAAATTAAATCAAAAGCAATAAATAAATACAAATAAAGCAGCAGAGTAAATTGTCTTCCCTCGGCCAGTGCTGAATGTTAATTGATTTTCATTATCCGGTGTGTAGGTTTGGTTCCAAAATCGCAGAGCAAAGTGGAGAAAGAAAGAAAACACCAAGAAAGGGCCTGGAAGACCGGCCCATAACTCTCATCCGACCACCTGCAGTGGAGAGCCCATGGACCCGGAGGAGATAGCCAGGAAGGAAATAGAGAAAATGGAGAAGAAGAAGAGGAAGCAGGAGAAGAAGATGCTGAGAAATCAATCTCGCCTCCAGCACTCACCATCAATGTCCCTCCACACCCCAAGTTCTGACAGTGACAGTGGACTCTCTCAGACTCATGACTCCAACTCTATGGAGCCCACCTATTCAGACACCAGAAACCAAACGCAGCCAAGCTGTGACCCAACAGGGCAAGCCTTTTACCCAAGCCAAAGAAACACAGGACAAAAAGACAGGGTCAATGACAAGGACTCATCTACAGAGGCCAACCACAACTCAGGCTTGTGTCCAAATGGAAGGGGTTCTGCCTTCCAAAAACTGAACCCCTTCAGTGTGGAAAGTTTACTGTCAGACTCAACACCTAAGAGGAAAGCAGGGGTGGACTACCCAGGTTTGTCTGGTCCTAGGACCTTGATTGGCAAGGGTCACTTTCTACTCTATCCGATCACTCAACCTCTTGGCTTCATTGTGCCACAGACTTCTGTTAAAAGCAATTCAGCCCAGGAAACGAATACAAACTTGGGTCAAAGAGACTCCAATCACAATAGTAATATCTCAAGTCAACCAATTCAGAGTACCTCCCCAAAACATACACAACTTTACCCCGGGAACAGTACGAACTCTACTCAGACCAGCCTTCCCATATGCAAGACAGAAGATCTTGGCCACATAGGGGTTCCTCCTTGCCATGT
>NC_134692.1:128062124-128077124 GCF_050947455.1 Rhinoderma darwinii
TCGAATGTCCTGCTGTTTCCAGCTGTGGTAGTACAGCAAGTCTAGTCGTCGCAGCATAGCCTGGTAGTTTAATCTTTAGTCAACTACAGGTCCCAGCATGCCTTGTCTTCAGCTATGGGGCAACTGCAAGTCCCAGCATTTTATATCTGCAATGCCTACTTGGCTTCTATTAAATGTACTTTCACAATAAGTTGGCACATGCTGGAACATGTAGTTCTGCAAAAATGCTGCTGAGCTGTGAACGTATGAGATCAATAAGTATTTGATAAGGGTTTATGTAACCTAATGGAAGACCATGTCAATGCCCAGTGTCATGGGTGGTGCTAAGGTCATGGCAGGATTGGCATTGGTTGGTACCCCGTCTGGGTGCAGTGTGAGGCCCTGTGTGATATATGGCGGTATTATATGGAGTGGTAGGAGGTTGATTTATGTGGAGCTCTGGGTGTACAAGAAGCTGACAATGAGGATGAATGAGCCGGGGCCGGCAGCGCTCTGATCACAGGACAGGATTTCAGCACCTCGGACAGAGCAGGAAGACAGAGGGAGGCTCATCCATAGGAGTCACACTCCAGCGATTATATGAATGTAGCAGAGCTAAGGTTGTCATTTGGCACTATGTACTACAATATTGCAATGTAGTCTTACATGGGGCTGCAGGTATCAGCAGGCAAAAATGCAGATAATCCTGGAATAAACTGCTTATTATCTATCTATCTATCTATCTATCTATCTATCTATCTATCTATCTATCTGTCTGTCTGTCTGTCTGTCTGTCTGTCTGTCTGTCTGTCTGTCTGTCTGTCTGTCATTCTATCTAGTAGAAAAAAAGAAGAGCAGCACATATAAACGCTAAGTATGCGTAGTTGTGTTTGCACAAGCCTCAGGACCTCAGACTCCAGTCCCACATATGTATTTCCAAACGAATAGGCAGCACAACACAGGTTCCAATTCAGTGAAAAAAGGTTTATTCACCCATATGTCAGTGCAAAGTTTCAGCCCACTGACGTATGGGTGAATAAACCTTTTTTCACTGAATTGGAACCTGTGTTGTGCTGCCTATTCGTTTGGAAATATCTATCTATCTATTTATCTATCTATCTATCTATCTATCTATCTATCTATCTATCTATCTATCTATCTATCTATCTATCTATCTATCTATCTATCTATCTATCTATCTATCTATCTATCTATCTATCTATCTATCTATCTATCTATCTATCTTCTCAATTCTATGAATAGTTCTCAATCTTTCTTTCTGTCTTTCTTTCTTTCTTTCTTTTTCGCTCAGGCGTAGATAAAGCAATTTTGATTTAAAATCAATAAACAATCCAATATTGTTTGAAGCATTTAAAAATAACCAATAAACCCATAAATAAAATGATTATTTGCAGCAATATGAATGATTTTCAAAATGTTTGCTATATATGACGACTAGAGATAAGTGAATTTCCCCAAATTCGCTTCAGGTCTGATTCTATTGAATTGGCTGTCCAATTCTTTTCGGTCAAAATAAATAAATTGGATACAGTTCTAGAAGACATCAGGGAGTCAAACAGGGATTTCGGAGCACTTGCGATTCCACCCCAAAAGTAAAAAAATGCCATACTTACCTCCCTTGGACTCCCATAGCGACGTGTCCCTTCCGGCCTCCTGAGATGAGGTAGTTTTGTTCCACGTGACAGCTGCAATCTTTCAGGAGGCTGTCAGGGAGGCCGCTATTGGAGACCAGGTGAGTATGGTATTTTATTTTATCTCCTCTTCTCCCCTTTTCCTTTTTCTGTTCAGAAAAATGGAGGCCGCTGGCTGCCATTTTGCCGACTCCTAAGCCGCAAATCCTAAAAGTTTCAGATTTTGCCCAATTAAAAACTTTTGGGTAATTTGGACTGAATTTTATTTGTTTAGAATCGAAACGCTCATTTCTACTGATGAGCAGTATGTTCAATGAGAAATATGTGTAACCCCAAAAACACATAATAATTAAATGATAATGTTTTTCTGATACACAGCTCCAAACCGCCTGTATGACTAAAGTTAAATAATAAAATTCTTTCTGCCTGCAGCCACCACTAGGGGGAGCTTCAGAGCTTACTGCAAACTGCCATACTAATAAGTTCAATGTATAAATGTACTACACTCATAAGTTTTCCCTAGTGGTGACCAAAGATGCATTGGAATTTTTTTTTTATCTTTTAACTATATGGGGCAGATTTACTAATACTGTCAAGGTTTTAGCCACTGTAAACTTATAAAAGGGAGTCAGAAAATGTGTCAAATTTATCAAAAGTCGGCAATGCTGTATAATAAATTTGGCGCATCTAGCTAGACATGCTAAATACCAACTTATACTACCTCATTTACCACCACATTTAAGCCACGCCCCTTTCAACTGGACCACACACTTGTTTTCGCTAACCATCACTACCTTGTTGAGCATGTCTAAAAAAGTGTCTAAAGTAGTTAATAAATGTGGCGCACAATTTGAGTCAGAATGCTGGCACATTTGTAATAGATAGTGCTCTTGCACACAACCGAGTTCGGGCCGTGAAAAACAGTCCGAGTGTCGGCTGGCTTTCCCAGCCCGACCGCGGTAGAGGTGAACAGAGCTCCTGGCATCATAGACAGTTTATGATGCTAGAAGTCCCTGCCTCCCCGCGGAACTGCTGTTCCGTACTGTATCATTTTGTTCAGTTCGGAACAGCAGCTCCGCGGGGAGGCAGGGACTTCTAGCATCATAAAATGTCTATGATGCCAGGAGTCCAGTTCACCTGTACCGCTGTCGGGCCGGGAAATCCAACCGAAACATGGACCGTTTTTCACGGTCGTGTGCAAGAGGTGTAAATCTATCTAATGTCTATGCGCAGGATTTGAAGCTCTGTATGAGCCCTAATATAGGGGCTCTGACCCCTATATTGTATTCTAAGGAATGAATCAGCACCAAAATTTGAACCTATTTAGATTAAAATAACTAAATGGTGTTCAAGGGTAGATATTCTCTTTAAGAAAAACTTTATGTCTAGGGCCACCTCTAGACTCAGTGATACAATAGGGGGCAGGTAACATTAGTGCTATTTGTGTTAATTGTCATACCCCTTAATCTGAAACAAAGTTAAGAAAACATCATGAAACAGATCATAAACCTCGAAGAAAGTCTATACTACAAGTCCAGCCTGTCATATATTTAATCTATTACCGAACTAATGTAACATATGTCACAAAACAGCGACTGCCCAGGCATGCCCCCTGGAAACTGTTGAATCTGTCAGTGATTGAAAAATGTCACAAAGGCATTAATGAATATGCTGCATGTTTTATATGTAAGATTTTCTGACATCATTTTGCCATTTTTATAGTGTATTAGATTGATACATGAGTCATATAGTGTTGTTTTCTTACAAGCAGTATACTGCAGTCAAACAAGGTGTAGACAGGACTCAGCTGAGCCCAGAGGGTCTACATTGCGGTTATTAGTTCACTTAGTAAATACTTCAGCCTCACACTGTAACAGTGCCAGAAATGAGACTTTAAAGGGTATGTAGACTTTTTCAAGCAATTATTTTTATTGCTACAAATATTCTAAAATAAAAACATGTTGTGTTTACAGCTCTTATGCAGACCTATGAGTCTCCGTTGTTACAGACTACAAACAAACCCTGTGCAGTCTGTTTCTGCAGTTCCTCTACTTTTTTATTTGTCCCCTGTATCTTGCTAACATATATGTGGTCGGTTAGCAAACAGATGGGAGAATGACTGCAGGAGCAGATTACACAGGCTTTGATTATGGCCTGCAACTAGGGAGACATATAGGTCTGCATAGAAGCTGTATTCACAATACAGTTGGAATTTTTAATCAAAATTATTTGCAAAGTTGCTTCATTTTTTATTTAGATGCATTGGAGCAATTCAAATATTAGTTGCAAAAGTGCACATACCCCATAATAATGTGTTTAAAAAAAACACTAGTAGTCTATAATAATAGTGTGAACTTGTAAGTCTCTGTTTGCACTTATTTTCCACTTTTTTTTTGTTAAGAAACAGATGACATATGAGTAAACAACAAAAACGACTGATAACAAAATTGTCATCTGTCAGTTTTAGATCGATCATCCCATCTTCTTGTACAGTACAGTTATCCTCCTTATATCCAGCTCCAGTTACTTGTACTGTACAGTCATCCTCCTTATATCCAGCTCCAGTTACTTGTACTGTACAGTCATCCTCCTTATATCCAGCTCCAGTTACTTGTACAGTACAGTTATCCTCCTTATATCCATCTCCAGTTACTTGTATTGTACAGTCATCCTCCTTATATCCAGCTCCAGTTACTTGTATTATACAGTCATCCTCCTTATATCCAGCTCCAGTTACTTGTACTGTACAGTCATCCTCCTTATATCCAGCTCCAGTTACTTGTACAGTACAGTTATCCTCCTTATATCCAGCTCCAGTTACTTGTACAGTACAGTTATCCTCCTTATATCCAGCTCCAGTTACTTGTGCAGTACAGTCATCCTCCTTATATCCATCTCCAGTTACTTGTACAGTACAGTCATCCTCGTTATACACAGCTCCAGTTACTTGTACAGTACAGTTATCCTCCTTATATCCAGCTCCAGTTACTTGTACTGTACAGTCATCCTCCTTATATCCAGCTCCAGTTACTTGTGCAGTACAGTCATCCTCCTTATATCCATCTCCAGTTACTTGTATTGTACAGTCATCCTCCTTATATCCAGCTCCAGTTACTTGTATTATACAGTCATCCTCCTTATATCCAGCTCCAGTTACTTGTACAGTACAGTCATTCTCCTTAGAACCAGCTCCAGTTACTTGTGCAGTACAGTCATCCTCCTTATACCCAGCTCCAGTTACTTGTGCAGTATAGTCATCCTCCTTATATCCAGCTCCAGTTACTTGTACAGTACAGTCATCCTCCTTGTATCCAGTTCCTGTTACATATACTGTACAGTCATCCTTCTTATATCCAGCTCCAGTTACATATAGTGTACAGTCATCCTTCTTATATCCAGCTCCAGTTATTTGTACAGTACAGTCATCCTTCTTATATCCAGCTCCAGTTACTTGTACAGTACAGTCATCCTCCTTGTATCCAGTTCCTGTTACATATACTGTACAGTCATCCTTCTTATATCCAGCTCCAGTTACTTGTACAGTACAGTTATCCTCCTTATATCCAGTTCCTGTTACATATACTGTACAGTCATCCTTCTTATATCCAGCTCCAGTTATTTGTACAGTACAGTCATCCTCCTTATATCCAGCTCCAGTTATTTGTACAGTAAAGTCATCCTCCTTGTATCCACCTCCAGTTACTTATACTGTGCAGTCATCCTCCTTATATCCAGCTCCAGTTACTTGTACTGTACAGTCATCCTTCTTATATCCGGCTCCAGTTACTTGTACTGTACAGTCATCCTCGTTACATCCAGTTCCAGATACTTGTAAATTACAGTCACCCTTCCTATATCCAGCTCCTGTTACCTGTACAGTACAGTCATCCTCCTTATATCCAGCTTCAGTCACTTGTACAGTACAGTCATCCTCCTTATATCCATCTCCAGTTACTTGTACAGTACAGTTATCCTCCTTATATCCAGCTCCAGTTACTTGTACAGTACAGTCATCCTTTTTATATCCAGCTGCTGTTCCTTGTACTGTACAGTCATCCTCGTTATATCAAGCTCCTGTTACTTTTACAGTACAGTCATCCTCCTTATATCAAGCTCCAGTTACTTTTACAGTAGTCATCCTCCTTATATACAACTCCAGTTACTTGTACTGTACAGTCATCCTCCTTATATCCAGTTCCAGTTACTTGTACTGTACAGTCATCCTTCTCATATCCAGCTCCAGTTACTTGTACTGTACAGTCATCCTTCCTATATTTAACTTCAGTTACTTGTACTGTACAGTCATCCTCCTTATACCCAGGTCCAGTTACTTGTACTGTACAGTCATCCTTTTTATATCCAGCTCCAGTTACTTGTATTATACAGTCATCCTCCTTATATCCAGCTCCAGTTACTTGTACTGTACAGTCATCCTCCTTATATCCAGCTCCAGTTACTTGTACTGTACAGTCATCCTTCCTATATTTAACTTCAGTTACTTGTACTGTACAGTCATCCTCCTTATACCCAGGTCCAGTTACTTGTACTGTACAGTCATCCTTTTTATATCCAGCTCCAGTTACTTGTATTATACAGTCATCCTCCTTATATCCAGCTCCAGTTACTTGTACTGTACAGTCATCCTCCTTATATCCAGCTCCAGTTACTTGTACTGTACAGTCATCCTCCTTATATCCAGCTCCTGTTACTTGTACAGTACAGTTATCCTCCTTGTATCCAGTTCCTGTTACATATACTGTACAGTCATCCTTCTTATATCCAGCTCCAGTTACTTGTACAGTACAGTCATCCTCCTTATATCCAGCTCCAGTTATTTGTACAGTACAGTCATCCTCCTTATATCCAGCTCCATTTTCTAGGATAGAAACAATGAGTCCAGATTTATAAATGATCGAGTAGTAAACAGTTCCCTCATTTTTGTTTGACTGGAGTAATTGTGCAAATCTTATTAGCAATATGCATATTTACTGTGGTGATATCCATAGTTAAATGGCTTTTAAATTATATAATTACCCACATGTATTCCTAAATGGATATTCTAGAGCAAGGCCGAGATGAGTTTATTATGTAATTTAATTGTACAGATGTAGATGAGCTGTATTTTTAAAATGCAGCAACGATGAGTTTGTCATGTTTTTGATCAGATCGTGTTGTCAATGTCTGTCTTACCACTATCGCAATTATCATTCAAAACGATACAACTGCAGGTATTGCTACCTACACAGTCGAGTCCCATTATTATGACCACCAGCTAATATCCAGAGTAACCGCCGTGTGCAGCACGGACCGCAGCTAGACGGGCTGGGAGTGACTCAATAATAAGGTGCTGGTCGGTTGTCTCCGGTATCTGGCATCGTGCTGACCGCAGAGCATCTCATATTTGCTGGTGGGTGTGTGGGGGAGGATCCATAGAGCAAACAAGACAATCTAGGGGGTCCCACAGATGCTCAATTGGGTTCAAGTCTTGCGAATTAGGGGGCCAGGGAAGCACTTGGAAGTCTTGGTCGTGCTCTTCCAACCACTGAGGGACATTTCTAGCTGTGTGACATGTCGCATTGCTTTGCTGGAAGATTCCATCTGCCCCAGGGAACACCATCAGCATGTATGGGTGGACGTGATCTGCAACTATGGATTCATACCCAAATTGGTTCAGAGTGTCTTCCACGTGGATGAGTGGCCCGGAGAATGCCATGAAAACATTCCCCAGACCATAACGCTGCCTCCACCGGCTTGTGTTCTTCCAGCAATGGTTGCAGGGTGTTTGATCTCTGATGTTTCTTGCCTGACACGCCAACGTCCATCCGTTCGATAAAGCAGAAAACATGAATCATCGGGGAAGGCAACCCTTTGCCAATCATCGGTGGTCCAATTCTGATACTGCCGTGCAAATTGAAGCCTTTTCTTACGATGCACCTTTGTTGGCATAGGAGCAGTGACCATCCGTCTGGTTCGAAGCCTCATACGCTGTAAGGTACGCTGAACTGTTTTAGACACGCGTCTGGTAGCCCCCTGGTTGATTTTCACGGAGAGCTGCTCCACTGTAGCGTGTCGTTCGGCCCTCGTGCACCTTTGTAGCCGACGTTCACCTCCAATATCAATGGCTTGTGGTGCTCTACAGTGGCACCGTCGGTTATTCCCAATGGCTTAATTTGTCCACTCATGATACACTGTCACCACAGCAGCACGCAAACAGTTCACAAACTGCGCTGTATGAGAAATACTCCCACCCTTGACCTGAAAGCTGATAATCATCCCTTTTTGCAACTTTGATAAATTGCCTCTTTTACCCATGGCAACAACGAGTGATATGTGTTCAGACAGCCCATCACACACCTTATATACTCATCAACCCAGTCCACAACACATCACTTCCTTCATGGGCTACGTACGCGCTGCCAATGTTGAAAGTAGGAGGTGGTCATAATAATGTGACTCGACCGTGTATAATCACCCTGTGCAACTAAGCAAAATGATAAGACTGATTATTCATAGAGAACATTTCAAGCATGCCATCATGGGAGATTAATGTTCTGTTTTTAGGTGTAAGGTATTTATTTTACAGAGTTACCTGAACTTCATTGGATTTATCACTTTGCACAAATTTCAGCTACATCTGTAATTCTACATTGAGATTATAGGAAGGAAAAGGGGCAGCGTGCAAAGCTATGCCTACTATCCAAAATACTGTATATTTACTAAGTCTCAAATATGAACTAGTAATCGCTAGATAGATAATAGATAGTGCATACGTCTAATGAAGATACATAGTTAAATAGGTGGAAGATAAGTAGATACATATGGTATCTATCTATCTATCTTGATATGAGATAGAGATGAGAATGATAAATAGATAATAGATAGATGATGATAGATAGATGGATAAATAGATAGATATGAGATTGATGGATAGATTTTACTAAAATGAATACCTCTACTACTACTGCTGCTGCTGCTGCTTCTACTACTACTACTGCTTCTACTACTACTACTGCTACTACTACTACTACTGCTGCTTCTACTGCTGCTTCTACTACTACTGCTTCTACTACTACTACTGCTACTACTACTACTACTGCTGCTGCTGCTGCTACTACTACTACTACTACTACTACTACTACTACTATTACTACTGCTACTACTACTACTACTACTACTACTACTACTACTACTACTACTACTACTACTACTACTGCTGCTGCTACTACTACTACTACTATTACTACTGCTACTACTACTACTACTGCTGCTGCTGCTGCTGCTGCTACTACTACTACTACTACTACTACTACTACTACTGCTGCTGCTACTACTACTACTACTACTACTACTACTATTACTACTGCTACTACTACTACTACTGCTGCTGCTGCTGCTACTACTACTACTACTACTACTACTACTGCTGCTGCTGCTGCTGCTGCTGCTGCTGCTGCTACTACTACTACTACTACTACTATTACTACTGCTACTACTACTACTACTGCTACTACTACTGCTGCTGCTGCTTCTACTACTACTACTACTACTACTACTACTGCTGCTGCCAGGGCCGCCATCAGGGGGGTATTAGGGGTACTACTGTAGGGGGCCCGGCCAAACTTAATTGAAAGGGGGGCCCGGCAACTGCCGCGACTTGCCTTTGTTAGAAAAAAACAGGCCCCTGCAATGGGGCCTGTTCTTTTCACCAAAGCAATGTCGTGAGCTGCGGGCCCCCCTCTCATCAAACACCGCTGTGAGCTGCGGGCCCCCCTCTCATCTAACACTGCCGCGAAACACCGCGAACGACCGCAAGCGCGCGCGGGCGCGCTCGTTACCGCAAACGCGCGCTCACGCGCGAACGACCTGGGGAAGGCTGGAAAGCAACCCGCTCGTGCCCGCCGCCGAGAGGGATGCGGTGCGCACGCACCAAAAGTACAGCGACCAATCAACTGGCAAGAACAGCGGCGCACAGTCTAATTACCTGCTGGCCCGCCTCCGACTCCTCGTCCTCCTCCTCCGCCTCCTCGTCCTCCTCCTCGGCCTCCTCGTCCAGCGCCTCCTCGTCCGACTCCGCCTCCGCCTCCTCCTTCTTCTCCTCCTCCAGAGCGTAGCTGCGTAAGGAGAGGGGGAGGAGTCCAGTTCTTGCGCGACGGCAGGAGTTCTTCGATCCCCGCAATTTTCTGGAGCCTGGAGGTGAAGGACGACATCTGGACCGAAGACATCGCCTGACGAGGACTGGAGAGGGAGCAGCTCTTCTGACACAGTGAGTAAAGTGTCTGAAAGTGCTGTTTATGTATGGCCCTGTTCACACAGAGTATTTTTGCAGGCCAAAAAAATCTGCCTCAAAATTCCTTAAAGAATTTTGAGGCAGATTTTGACCTGCCCACACTATCTTGCCGCGTTTTTTGCTGCGTTTTTTGCCCTCGGCGATTGAGGACAGCAGACAAAAAACGCAGCGAAAAATGCATTTTCTGCCTCCCATTGATTTCGATGGGAGGTCAGAGGCGGAACCGCGGCAAGAAAGGACGTGCTGCTTTTTCTTTTTTCCGCGACTGGCTCCCATTGATTTCAGATTAAATCAATGGGAGGCGGTTTTGGAAGTTTTTTGGTGCTGATTCTGACGCAGTGTCCGAGTCAATATCAAGGCCCAAAAACTCTGTGAACTGGGCCTTATTGTTAGGGCTTATTCAGACGAACGTGTAATACATCCGTGCAATGCCCGTGATTTTCACGCGCCTCGCACGGACCTATGTTAGTCTATGGGGCCGTGCAGACTGTCAGTGATTTTCACGCAGCGTGTGTCCGCTGCGTAAAACTCACGACATGTCCAATATTTGTGCATTGTTCGCGTATCACGCACCCATTGAAGTCAATGGGTGCGTGAAAGTCACGCCCAGCACATGGAAGCACTCCCGCAGCCGTATAAACTATGAATGAAAACAGAAAAGCACCACGTGCTACAAACATCCAAACAGAGTGTCATAATGATGGCGGCTGCGCGAAAATCACGCAGCCACGCATCATACGCTGCTGCCACACGGAGCTGTTATGGACCTTTTGCATGCGCAAAACGCCACGTTTTTTGCGCACGCAAAAATCACACGCTCGTGTAAATCCGGCCTTAGGGTAGGAACACACTCGGCATGAACGCTGCGGATTTTATGCAACACATTTTATTGTGGAAAATCCGCAGCGTATCACAGTCACAGCCGAGTGGATGAGATTTGAACAAATCTCATCCACACGCTGCAAAAAAAATTGACCTGCAGTGTGGCTTTTTAGGCCGCAGCATGTCAATTTATGCTGCAGAATCGCCACTCGTCTGGTGCGGAAATGTTGCGGTTCTGCCGCAAAAATCACAAAAGAGAAAAAAAAAAGGCACTTTTTTAAATTGATAAAAAAGTTTATACTTACCCCGGCCGTAGTCCTGGTGACGCGATCTTCTATTCTTAGCGCAGCTCCTGGAGCTGCTGCCGCTCTCTAAATAGGCAGTTGGTCCAGTAGAATTTGGAATTATTTTTTTTTGTGAACCAGCTTAAAAAAATACAAAACTTTTGTGTTAGGGCCTGTTCACATCACCGTTCGCTTCCGCTCCGGGGTTCCATCTGAGGTTTCTGTCGGGTGAACACCGCAACGGAAAGTGAAAGTGACAGCACAGCTTCCGTTTCAGTCACCATTGATCTCAATGGTGACGGAAACATCGCTAATGGTTTCCGTTCGTCACCATTCCGGCTGGTTTTCGGACGGAATCAATAGTGCAGTCGACTGCGCTAATTGTGACGGAAGCTGTGCTGTCACTTTCACTTTCCGTTGCGGGGTTCACCCGACGGAAACCTCAGATGGAACCCCGGAGCGGAAGCGAACAGTGATGTGAACAGGCCCTAACACAAAAGTTTTGTATTTTTTTAAGCTGGTTCACAAAAAAAAATAATTCCAAATTCTACTGGACCAACTGCCTATTTAGAGACCGGCAGCAGCTCCAGGAGCGACATCATAAGGGACACACTAGGCGGATATGCTGAGAAAAACTCCACAGCTTATCGCGGGAGCCGCAGGGAATTCTGCAAGCAAAACCGCACCAAGTAGTGGTGCAGGTTTCGTGAGGCGTGTCCGCTGCGGGAATCCTGCAGGGAAAAAAAAGTTTAGACTTCCCCCGGCCGTAGTCCTGGTGACGCATCTCTCTCTTCTGAACGTAGCCCCGCCTCCTGGGATGACGCTGTAGACCATGTGACCGCTGCAGCAGTCACATGGGATGAAACGTCATGACAGAAGGCTGAGCTGCGCTAAGACTAGAGGATCGCGTCACCAGGACTACGGCCGGGGCAAGTCTAAACTTTTTTATAAATTTAAAAAAGTGCCTTTTTATTTTTTCTCATTTGTGATTTTTGCGGCAGAATCGCAGCATTTCCACAACAGAGGAGCAGCGATTCCACAGAATACATTGACACGCTGCGGCTTAAAAAGCCAAAAGCTACACTGCAGGTCAATTTTTTTTGCAGAGTGTGGATGAGATTTGTTCATATCTCATCCACTCTGCTGCGACTGTGATACGCTGCGGATTTTCCACAATAAAATGTGTTGCATAAAATCTGCAGTGTTCATGCCTAGTGTGTTCCTACCCTAAGGCCGGATTCACACGAGCGCGTGCTATTTGCGCGCGCAAAAACATGGCGTTTTGCGCATGCAAAAGTTCCATAATAGCTCCGTGTGTCAGCTGCGTATGATGCGCGGCTGCGTGATTTTCGCGCCATCATTATGACACTCTGTTTGTAGCACGTGGTGCTTTTCTGTTTTCATTCATAGTTTATACTGCTGCGGAAGTGCTGGGCGTGATTTTCACCCACCCATTGACTTCAATGGGTGCGTGATGCGCGAACAATGCACAAATATAGGACATGTCGTGAGTTTTACGCAGCGGACACACGGACACACGCTGCGTGAAAATCACTGACAGTCTGCATGGCCCCATAGAGTAACATAGGTCCGTGTGAAAATCACGCGCGTTGCACGGACGTATTACACGTTCGTCTGAATAAGCCCTAACAATAAGGCCCAGTTCACAGAGTTTTTGGGCCTTGATATTGACTCGGACACTGCGTCAGAATCAGCACCAAAAAACTTCCAAAACCGCCTCCCATTGATTTAATCTGAAATCAATGAGAACCAGTCGCGGAAAAAAGAAAAAGCAGCACGTCCTTTCTTGCCGCGGTTCTGCCTCTGACCTCCCATCGAAATCAATGGGAGGCAGAAAATGCATTTTTCCCTGCGTTTTTTGTCTGCTGTCATCAATCGCCGTGGGCAAAAAACGCGGCAAGATAGTGTGGGCAGGTCAATATCTGCCTCAAAATTCGGTGCGCGGTTCCAGGCGGTCGCGGGTGCCCATGCGCAGGAGTTTGCGGGTGCGCGCGATCGGTCGCACGGGCGGCGGTGTTTGACGGCCCCATGACGACCCCCATGCTACCCAGGGCCGCCATCAGGGGGGGTATTATGGGTGCTGATGTGAGAGGCCCGGCCAAACCTAATTGAAAGGGGGGCCCGCAGCTCACAACATTCTTTTGGTGAAAAAAACGGGCCCCATTGCAGGGGCCTGTTTTTTTTTCTACCAAAGGCAAGTCGCGGCAGTTTGCCGGGCCCCCCTTTCAATTAGGTTTGGCCGGGCCTCTCACATCAGTACCCCTAATACCCCCCCTGATGGCCGCCCTGGGTACCATGATATAGTGCTGGACGGAGTACCGTTAACAGGCGGTGCCACGGTAGGGGGGCCCAAAAAATTTAGCTGTAGGGGGCCCTGAAATTCCTGATGGCGGCCCTGGCTGCTGCTACTACTACTACTACTTCTGCTGCTACTACTACTACTACTACTACTACTGCTGCTGCTACTACTACTGCTGCTGCTGCTGCTACTACTACCACTACTACTACTACTACTACTACTACTACTACAACTGCTGCTGCTACGACGACTACTACTACTACTGCTGCTACTACTACTACTACTGCTGCTTCTACTGCTGCTTCTACTACTACTACTACTAATACTACTACTACTACTGCTTCTACTGCTGCTTCTACTACTACTACTACTGCTGCTGCTGCTTCTACTACTACTACTACTACTACTACTACTACTACCACTACTACTACCACCACTACTACTACCACTACCACTACTACTACTACTACTACTACTACCACTACTACTACTACCACTACCACTACTACTACTACTACTACTACTACTACTACTACCACTACTACTACTACTACTACTACTACTACTACTACTACTACTACTACTACTGCTGCTGCTGCTTCTACTACTACTACTACTACTACTACCACCACTACTACTACCACTACCACTACTACTACTACTACTACTACCACTACTACTACTACTACTACTACTACTATTATTAATAACACTACTTCTACTACTATTATTGCTACTACTACAACCACTAAACACAACTACTAATATTACTTCTACCACTACTAATAATGATAATGCTAGTAATTACAACAGAATTACTACTACTATTATTATAAAATTGTAATACTACTATTACTAATAATAACAATCAGTGACGTAACTATGTGTAGATTCAGTTCTGACTGTTCATGCAGAACTTTCTATCTCTTGGCTCTGCCAGCTTCTCATTAGTGCCCCCTATACAACAGAACCCGTGATGATCCAAATAATAATAATAATAATAATAATAATAATAATAACAATAATAATAATAATAATAATAATAACAATAATAATAATAATAATAATAATAATATCACTACTACTCCTTATAACAATCATATCCATAATGTATCTATTTGTATGTAATAATGGCAGACAGATTAACTCCTAATACTGAACATAAGGTGCTGTTAAATGTAGCAGAGACATTTGGATTAGGGGCCTGCCTCCTGCACCCACATGTATTAAAGCTGTTTAGAATAATTGAAATTTGCTGCAGCCCCGGCCCAATCTGTATAAATAATTCTCTGGGTGTCTTGTTGCGATAACAGATTATCTTGAATTCTATTAAAGGAACAGCAGTCCGATTTGTAAATCCCATTTAGATACTTTCAATAACTATCAATAATCTCATCTACACAAAGGCCTCCTGCCTACAGGCTTTATCTGAAAGTTTGGAGCCTTTCTGGAGGATTTTATAATAAAACCCACAACCTTATAAGAAAAATAAAATCTCTACCTGTCATTCACAGATGAGAAAATGCAAATCTCTATATTGGACAAAGCTTCGTTATGAAGTCTTAGATGTAGAAAGATATGGTGTTTATTGTGTGGACTGTCACCTTAAGGGTTAGTCACAACATATAATGAAATGCTATCCGTGGCTGGGGCCTA
>NC_134692.1:128082124-128217124 GCF_050947455.1 Rhinoderma darwinii
CCCCAGCATGATTTTGGAATCTTGTCGGCTAAACTGATGGTGGAAATAAATGTGTGGCCTGAAACCAAGTGATGTCACTAGTTTCTCATAAACTGATAGGCTGAAGTCTTATGATGTCATTCATTTCTACTGGCTGCAGTTTCCTCATTGTAGGTTCTCCTTAAAGTGAATGTCCACCTTTTAACACCATGTCGTTTTTAGGTCAAACATTCTGTACTGAATTATTTATTAATATATCTTTATAGCAGTCAAAGCATTTTTCTGATACAGAGCTCCGAATTTCTACATAGAAATATAGTTGAATTGAACAACTACGGCTGTCTACAGCCACCACTTAGAGGGAGCTTACTGCATACTATTTTATTATTGAGTTTAATGCATAACCAGTATGCGCAATAAGCTCCTAAACTCCCCCTAGTGGTGGATGAAGGCAGCTAAAATGTTTTTATTTCACTCAACGGGGGGAATTTATTTAGACTTGGTGTTTCATATGCCAGTCTTAATTGAAACAAGCAAGAGTAAGATACGATAAATATATTAAGAGGCGCACGCTTTTATATAAATTTAACGCTTTTAAACATATTAGGCTGTCCGTGCGCTACTAAGTGAAATCTACACCAGCCGCTATAACTTACGCAAGCTCCTGGCATAAATTTTGTTTAATATTTCAGGCTGCGGGAGGCCCCGCCAAACCATTTTCATTTTTTTTTTTAAATTGCAGAAACTTTTAAGCCGTTTGCGACTGGTGTGGAGGTCTTTGAGCTCTCTATTAGAAAAACGGAGCTCTCTCTGCTCTAAAAATTTATTATAAAATGTATTCTTTACAACATTTTTGGTCTTGGTATTCAAGGATAGACGTTTTACTTTTTACTTTTTGGCATTTCTAGGTGGATCAGATTTTTTTCATGCAGCCTTGAAAGCGACTACCTTCATTATGTCTAGGCAAGTTCTCTAAGCAGAAAAGGTAATATATTTAATTACCAAGCTGCTTGAATTGATTGGGTGACGCACCATCTAACTACGTTCAACAGTCATTAGTTGAATTTCACAGAATGGTCGTTGGCCGGATCCTGCTGCTATTTCTGATGGGATGTGATTAGACATATAACACACACACACACATGCAAAATCTCCTTCCAAAATAGCCACAAAAAGTAGCTTCCTTAACTAAGTCCCTTGACCAAAACCTTGGTTTCTATCTAGTAATCAGAGATCTAGCGGTTACTATCTGTAGGGTGTCTCCTTCCTACTAATTATCACCTTATGAGAAGTGTTTCATTAAGAAATTCTGCTTTTGATTAATTATCAACAGAATGCTGACCAGGAAAAAATTTAAATTAATCTTCGACCCTGTCTAACTAACAGTGAAAATTCATCACATATCCTTTTAATATTGAAACACGGCTTAGAATTTTAATAGATAATATTGTTTTTCCCCTCCCCAAAATCTCCAGTCTTTATTAATGCCCCAAGGTAAGAACTGATATTGCTTTGCACCAAGGCAGTCATTGTTCATTTGAAATTTATTAACCAGAATGCACTTCATCTTTGTAATTTTACGGTTTCTTTTTAATTTCACCCAGTGTTAGAACAGAATATACCCTTTTAAACATTTAAGATATTAAAATTCCACATGCGGGCATGTCATATAAAGGCTACTTCGATTAAGTCAGATTTAAGTAGTTCATTTGTAATTTCAGCTCCCAACCCGCTATAGTATTTGAATGATAATATTGAAAGATCAAAAAAAATTCTGTAAAAAAAAAAAACCCCCCACTATAGAGTATACTTTATCGTTCCTGATTTTTACAATGATAGATTTTTTTAAACTTAATTTCTGATGATAAAACTAATAATAATTAGATTTTACTAGAATAGTAATTACGTGTCTATTAGTTTAATAATTATAAAAAAATATATTAATATCACAATTTTATATGATTATTTTCTTCAAGCAAAAAATAAAACCTTCACAGTCTTACATCCTCATGTGCATACATTTGTGGATACTTTTTTGTTAACGCTCAGCCACTTGTGCTGCAGAACTTTCCATCTTCCTAATTCACTAACAGGTCTTTTTTAGCATTGTCGGCCATGCTACAGATACAGTTAAGCTGCATCCCGGTCACGGTCACTCTTTCTACAAGCCTCTTCACTTTTCCTCTTTTCTACCATCTGGCTAGAGGTATCAGTCGCACCCAGGCCCTAATGCCTGAAGGGCCCCACTGCCATATAAAACACCAGTACTATAAAAGGCAGATGGTAGGTTTTGGGCCCTGTTGCAAATTTTGTATTGGGGCTGAAATTTTTAAGTTACGCCTCTGCCACTGTTAGTACATTCCTATAAAGGGCGTGAATCAGTGCAGAGGCTGCTGTAATCCCAGGATCTTAATAAGCGGAAACTATAACTATGAAGTTCCCTCTACAGATTTACAGACATCTCATAATTCCCTCTTTGGATAAAATCTGTAAGTTATTTTAGCAATATCTCTGTCTTTCCTCTGTATGCTCCTGCAGCTGGTATCAGCATGGGGGAAGTAAAAATAAACATGTGCTAACCTGTGACTCTTTATGGAAACAACTAATAAGAAACCCAGCAAAAGTGAACATAGCCTTTAAATTATGGGCCAGATTCTTATGTATAGCAGGTATTTGCAATGTGTACATAACCCTAACAGTGGTAATACTGCAGCATTATGGCACAGCTAAACAAAGAAAAGTGCCAGGAGGTACCATACTCCATCGCCTTATAATTATCATTTTCCTATAGAGTTACTGTTTGTATGCTCTCATCTGCTGACCATACTAAGAGACCTCTATAATATTCGCAGTGATTTAGTGGATTGACCAAAGAATTTGAGTGGCTGCTCTATCTATCTATCTATCTATCTATCTATCTATCTATCTATCTATCTATCTATCTATCTATCTATCTATCTATCTATCTATCTATCTATCTATCTATCTATCTATTATCTATCTATCTATCTATCTATCTATCTATCTATCTATCTATCTATCTATCTATCTATCTATCTATCTATCTATCTATCTATCTATCTATCTATCTATCTATCTATCTATCATCTATCTATCTATCTACCTATCTATCTATCTATCTATCTATCTATCTATCTATCTATCTATCTATCTATCTATCTATCTATCTATCTATCTATCTATCTATCTATCTATCTATCTATCTATCTATCTATCTATCTATCTATCACAAAAATGGTGACAGCACACAGCGAACATCAATGTAACCTAAACCGTTAAATATAAATAAATATGCATTACTGCTAAATCTACTTACAATAGGTTCTTAGTGCACATTTTGATCAAATTGTGTGAGCCCACCTGCCACGACAAGGCGTTCTCCGTAGGTGGGGACCTACACTGTACATACACCCAGAAATGGGACTAAGCCTACATATACTTGGGGATGGCAGCATTAAACTAATTAAAATCACCCAGGGCAGAATGCTAGGAGTGAAAGAGCAAAAAATGGAGGCAGTCACTAACCCCACATATATGAATCCCATCTATCGATCGGTCTGTCTGTCTGTCTGTCTGTCTGTCTCTGTCTGTCTGTCTGTCTATCTGTCTATCTCTATAAACAGTATCTATCTATCTATCTATCTATCTATCTATCTATCTATCTATCTATCTATCTATCTATCTATCTATCTATCTATCTATCTATCATCTATCTATCTATCTATCTATCTATCTATCTATCTATCTATCTATCTATCTATCTATCATCTATCTATCTGTCTATCTGTCTATCTATCTGTCTGTCTGTCTGTGTATCTATCTACCGAGATATTTTATAAATGGCCTGTATTCCTGAAATAAATGACTCAGAGACTCAGCGTGGGTATAAAATGGGGGTAGGCCTCAGCTTTTATTGTAGAATGGAGGAAAACGTCTTTGTTGATACGGCAGGTGACTGTTCTCTTATAATCCCTAACCTGAACGGACAAGGTTCTTCTATATTTACTACAGTTAACCACTAATATATGTACAAATCATTTTTTCTATGTCAAAGGTGTCCAGAGCCTTTAAATAATTAATTCTGTAACCTGCAAATACGGCTAGGGAGGCTTAACACATACAGATTCATACAGCTCCCATTGAACTAAATAACAAAGCTGTCTTTATTAACCTCCTAAGCTCCCCCTAGTTGTGGATATAGGCAGCCATAATCTGAACATTTGACTCTGTGAAGGCAAATACGGGACATGAACCTCCACACTCTATAAAGATATAATATGAAATTAATCAGCACAGAATTTTGAACTTAAAAACAAAATGATGTTTGAAGTTGCCGTTATAATTTTAGATTAAATGTATTTATTCAATTATATGTTAAATGTTTTTAAATCAGAAGTGTAAAATACATAATTTTATGTTTTTTATATAAGTTTTAGATAAACAGTAATTTTGCATAAAAAAAACAATCAAAATATAAAGAATAACACTTAATAAATAATTAATTACACTGAACAGGGGTTTAAAATGGGAAATAAATGATAATTCTCTTTCATTATAACCAATTGCATCCCATAATACCTTCATTTATTTCTAGTTCCAGTAACGTCTGCAGAATTAAAATGGAATGCCATCTAATTATTTCCTTAACAAAATCATCTTTCTACTTTGGTGATGATTTAGTAATTATTCTATTAAGCATTCCTCTTTCAGTGTAGAAAATGAAACACGTTAAAAGGAATGTATCACATCTATATATATATATATATATATATATATATATATATATATATTATTTTTTTTAATTAATTAAAGCTATATACTGATACATATTTTTTTCTGTCTAATCTGATTTTATTCTCTGATTGTATATTTTTTCCTTTTTTTTCCTTTCCTTTAAATGATTATGGAGGCAGCCATATTGCTTGAGCTGCTGCTCTGAGCTGTAAATGGCAGTTCAAATGTTTTCTTTACAGCAACTACATGGACACAAGAAACCTCAGTCAGACAATAACTGATTGACTTCTATGGTAGAGTATTGTGGTAATGCTCTGTGACCTGTGAAGAGGTCAACTTTGCAAGGAAAGGGGGGAGATGTCCATCACTTATTGTCAATAGTGGATCCTGTTTTATTTATATAGAGGTGTTACCTGCATATGATGTTAATGGGATGACTGCTGAAAAGTGATCTCTACAGAACAGGAAGTGTCAGTCTATTATGAATGGTGGATCCTGTGTTATCTATATATAGGTGTTACCTGTCTGTGTAATCCTGGCTATGATGATAATGAGATGACTGCTGAGAAGTGATCTCTACAGAACAGGAAGTGTCAGTCTATTATAATGGTGGATCTTGTGTTATCTATATAGAGGTGTTACCTGTCAGTGTAATCCTGCCTGTGATAATAATTAGATGACTGCTGAGAAGTGATCTCTACAGAACAGGAAGTGTCAGTCTATTATTAATGGTGGATCTTGTGTTATCTATATATAGGTGTTACCTGTTAGTGTAATCCTGCCTGTGATAATGATTAGATGACTGCTGAAAAGTGATCTCTACAGAACAGGAAGTGTCAGTCTATTATGAATGGTGGATCTTGTGTTATCTATATATAGGTGTTACCTGTTAGTGTAATCCTGCCTGTGATAATGATTAGATGACTGCTGAAAAGTGATCTCTACAGAACAGGAAGTGTCAGTCTATTATGAATGGTGAATCCTGTGTTATCTATATAGAGGTGTTACCTGTCATTGTAGTCCTGTCTGTGATAATAAGGAAATGACTGCTGAGGAGTGATCTCTACAGAACAGGAAGTGTCAGTCTATTGGGAGTTATCAGGGTTCAGTGTGAAAACAGACAGATTTGTATTAAATATAGATAGTAATATGATGGAAAAAAAAACGCCACTACCAACATAAAAGGATTTTCTGAAAATAGATTCAATTCAAAGGCTTTATCTTGCACAAACTTCCAGTGATGCTTTCTTCCTCATTTAGGTATATATTGATATTCCAAATCCTTGTGTCCTTTTAAAAACAGAGAGCATTGCATTTTGGGAGGTCAGATGGCAGATCTGAGTAAAGCTGTTCGACAGCACAGCACAGTACAGATAAACTGTTGTCTGTTTCCGAGGGCAACCAGCAGACATTTGAAAGTATCTATGTATTAGAATTAAGAAGCCAAGAATTCGAAATCAGGGCAAAGACAGTAAAGCAAAGGATTTGTGAAGTTTAGCCCTGTTCACATCACTTTTTTTAATTTACATTTCGCGTGTAGAGCTCCTGTTTTACACACTAAATGTATCCATCTGGCCAGTATATGATAGCATACTGCAAAAAATAAATAAAATTATAATTCTATAAAATAACATAGTAAACTACGTTATTTTATCCTCTGTAGTCCAGCAAAAAAATGTAAACATGAAACATATAAGGTTTTTTTAAAATATGGTAGCCTATGGGTGTCAGATGCTACAGTATGGCATCCATCACAGGCATCCGTTAAACTGATACGTGATGAACTTTCTTTTCAATAGCTTTTCATGACGTATCTATTAAACGGCTGCCTTTATAGCCTATGGTTGAAGGATGCCCCTGCTGTCACAGTCTCCGTTTAATGTATAGGTTGGGAGCTGGCGCACAAAAATGTGCTGTCAGCATAGCCTAAATTGCTGTGAAATATTGCTAAAATGGCTATTTATTTTGCCACCACAAAGTGTTATGAACTGTGGATGGGACAGGTTTTAAAACATTGTTTGGGGTTCAACCTCTGGGAACTCCATGTGCTCCTATAATGCAGTGGTTGCAGTTAGTTTTTCCTAAAACAGCTGTACCTGGTCTAAAGACAACACTTCCCAGAATGCTAATCCCCAGCGCAAGCTCTGTGCAGACATTGAACAGCAAGGAATTTTGGGTGATTTCTGCCATGATATAGGCAGAATTGTGAATGCAGCTCTGGAGTATAATACAAGCTGTAACTTACGACCAGTACAAGAAATATAGTGTAATATATTTACAAAGTTGCTCTGTTTTATATGTAGATTCATTTGATATGTAAACGGTAAAATGGTGGTCAAAGATGGACATACGTTGCATGTTCCCATTCACTGACTGAAAGCATAGATCCTATCAAATGGTGAGGATTTTATGTAGTGAATCCCCGAGTGTCTAAATTCTGTTGTTTTCACTGTTCATGTCGCTAACACCACATGCACAGGGGATCAAATTATGACTCTTTTCATTTCATTTACATGGCATTATTGTAGCAATTGACTGCGGTTGTTATTAAAAGCTCTCAAATTGTTTAGTAATCAATAATCATTATCAATTACTGCCTGACGTGGCATTTACTGTGTGCGCTAATGTAAAAGGCAGGCAGCATGCAATTACTGAATTTAACTTTATTACATATTATAGTATTGTCGATCTGTTTAGTATTGTACTGATCAGTGATTATAAAATAAAATATATTCCATAAAATTAAATGTGCCCAGCCCAAGGGCGTACATACCATAGAGGCAGGCCATGCTACAATGGATCCCTTAGAGGGATGTGGCCCGGCACTGGTGGGTCCTATCCTCTTTGCTATTGGGTGGAATCTATCTGTGCGGGAGTCTCCTCCCCAGAGGAACTGCATTGTTAGCAAACAAGGGGGTGAAGAATTGGCACAAGGATCATAAAAACAGTGGGTAGGGAGAAACAAACACCAGGCCCTTCTTTACTGGGTTGCAAACACGGCCACATAAAGGGGGAATCCAGTTTAATGCTTGCTATGGGGGCCCCTGTATTTTTTAAACAGCAGTGGCCTAGTCTCACCTGCTACATAGAAAATGTCTGTGGAGAGATAGGAATGACACAGGAATTAGTAATCATGTTAACTCTTACAATATAGTGGAGCTGACATTTAGGTTCTCATATGGGAATTTTGTATCCCGCAGAAGTCTATCTGCCCTATTGAACTGTATAATACAGAATACCAAATGCCTTTACATTTGCACAATTGCTGCCATACTCAACCATTCAAATAGGAGCAAATGACTCAGTAGCAGATTATATCATGGAATATGCTGGATATTGTATTATACCTTATAGAACACTGTGTACTATTAATGGAAATATTCATTGGGATAATATAGTGGTGCATGAATGTGACCTGGGGTATATGCTCTATAATTAAGTGTCACTGTAACACAAAATAAGTCTGCTTTAGAAAACCCATTTTCAAATAACCTTTTAGGGAATTGTGAGTTAGTAAAGGGCTGGTCCCCCCATTCTATTAAAGAGTGACTACAAGGAACATTTTGGAGAACCCAGCACCTCCATGCATTACACTGACAGCCTATTGATTTAAATGAGAACTGTGTAATGCTTCATTTCACCTGTGGGAGTGCTGCAGAGAAATTGGATTCTTGTAACTGGTTTCCGCTACAGATTACAACTGACCTCTGGTGGTCCCAAAATAGGACACCCTGTGATCAGCCTTTTTGTTGAGAGACCCATGCTTTTAAAAATAGGATCATACAACGTGGACAAACTCTTTAAAGGGCATTGAGTTCTCCCCCTCATTGGGGGTTCCTCATTTTAAGGATCCCATGGGGTTAACTGCTAAAATTAGGGCCTTTTTTCTTATATAGAACTAATAGTAAATAATATGTCATGCCTGTGCCGAGTCCAATGACCTGCAATGACCTGTATAACATCTAGGGTTGTCACGATACCAGAATTTGGACTTCAATACCGATACTTCGCGTAGTATCGTGATTCTCGATACCGAAACGATACTTTGCCAACAATAAGAAAAAAACACAAAAATATAAAGAGCTTCCATTTTCTGAACATAAAATATTTATTGGATTGCATCCGATAGGGGATACGTGTGATTGCTGTGTGGTTTGTGAGCATGCTCGGCCAGTGCCCCATTCATATCTATGGGTCTTCCGGGACCGCTGCCTCGTCAATGGAGCTCTAGCTGAACATGCTCACCAATGCTCCATTGTCATGGAGCACTTTGGGGGATTTTCGGTCTCCGTTCTCCTCATTGCTGGCTTTTTCAGTGGCCGACACCCAGCAATCACACGTATCCCCTATCCTGTGGATATGGGATTTATGTGATTTGTGTGAAAACCCCTTTAATAGTAATGGCAACATTAGGGTTAATGTGGGTCACAATAAAACCAATGTTCCTCAATGCTGGCTGAAACAAATACTAGTGCCTTTATTTAAGGCTTTTTTTTTGCTCTAATACCTGCCTGGGGCTTTCCTCTCAGTGACTACACTGCAGCGCGGTCCTGATTCCAAACTTAGGACACGAGTGACACAGGCACATCAACAAGAACCCACTGCCCATGCCGCTTGCGTCATTCTCCTCCCTCCCTGCCCCTACACCAGGGTTGCCAACTGTCTGCAAAAATGGGTGTTTTTTTCCTGCGTCCATAGCGTCTGGCAGAAAAAAGCACCATCCGGGATTTTTCAGCAGTTTCCCGAAACTTTGCACTGCGCATGCGCCACAATGTACATGTGGGGTGCAAAGGAATAGTAGACTGCGGGCGGGCATATTTTCAGATTCCGTTAGACTTCTGCAAAATCTGAAAATATTCAGGCCGGCCGCTGCTAAGTGAGGTCGGTGCCGGGAGTGGACCAATCCAGTCACCTGATCTGTCACCTGACATGAGATCAGGTGACTCAGGTCAGGTGACTGGACTGATCCACTGCTGTGCCGTCACCGACCCCAGTCAAACGTGATCCTCCGCATGACCACCTGCTCCTGATGATGAGTCACGTCAGGCAGAGCGGAGAGTGGTAGCGGTAGGCTACTGCTCTCCACTCTGTTTGCACTAAGTACAAGGGTAGGGGGGCTGTGCAGCGCTATTTAGAAGGGATGGGGGCTGTGTGGTGCTATTTACAAGGGGGGGGGGCTGTGCGGCGCTACTTACAAGGGAAGGGGGAAGGGGGGCTGTGCAGTGCTATTTACAAGGGAAGGGGGCGCTATGTACAAGGGGGGCTGTGTGGCGCTATCTAAAAGAAGGGGCTGTGCGGCGCTATCTACAAGAGGGGGCTGTGTGCGGCGCTATATACAATGGGGATCTGTGTGGCACTATCTGCAAGGAGGGCTGTGTGTGGCGCTATCTACAAGGAGGGCTATGTGGCGCTATCTACAGGGGGGCAGTGTGTGGCGCTATCTACAAGGAGGGCTATGTGGCACTATCTACAAGGAGGGCTGTGTGTGGCGCTATCTACAAGGAGGGCTATGTGGCGCTATCTACAAGGGGGGCAGTGTGTGGCGCTATCTACAAGGGGGGCTGTGTCTCGTGTTATCTGCAGGGGCATGGTTACTGAGGGGCACTTTTATTGTGTCGTACACTGAGGGATCATTATTTCCATCTCGATCACTGGATTATGAGTTTGTTTAGAGGATGGGGTATGGGTGGGGAGGGTGTTAGAAAAGCGAGAAATCAACATGTCCGTGTGTCAAATTCTGCAGAGACGAGTCGTGGCTGGAATAAGTTGTCACAGCGGTCTGGGCCGGATGGAGGATAAAAGGGAATGTGACCGAGAAAACATCAAGTTAGCAGGGGGAAGCTACAAGCGGAGCTGTGATTTGTGAGTCACTCCTAGAACACTGTACAGTGCACAGGCAACGATTTTGTAATGTGTCCGGAAAAATTTTGGTGTCTCTGCGAATTTTAGCTCAGTTCAGAAGTGGAGGTTGGCAACCCTGCCCTACACACAGAAGCAGATCATCATTGGTGGCAGTGGAAACAGGAGGGAGGACTCAGCTCTTCATTGGTGGCAGTGCGAAAAGAGGGAGGAGCCTTTCTCACTCCTACTGTGACGCGTCCATGACTAATGAGGAGCTGGGCGGTCACTGAAGGAAGAGAACATCGCGGGTGCTGTGCAGTGCGCGTGCCATTTTCTCGTCATGTATTTCAACAGTAAGCTGTGTGGACGCACAGCTTAGTATCAAAATACGTAAATTGTCAGTATCGAATCGTTTCCCAGCGCACAGCATCAAAATGGTATCGACATTTCTATGCATCATGCATCCCTAATAACATATATGCTGTCATTTAGCCTACAGATCCCCCCCCCCCCAGTGATTTTTCAAAATGTAGGACTCTATGTTATAGTAAAGAAGATAGCGGGGCATATAAACAGCAAGGAGCTCCTGTTCAAAAACTGTGTGTGGGCCTCTTGACTTACTCCTTATAGATTCCACAATTTATGGATGTCAGGCAGAAGATTCTAACTATATATAAGTATGAGTACAAGATGCTAAAGTAGTATGGGACTGTCCATATGCACATTAGTGGCTTCCTTGCCCACAGGGCCCTGACTTGAAAATTTACAATGGGAAACTCTATCTTCCACTATAGTGTGCCTTTACGGGAATTTTAATTCCACTGCAAAATGGACAATTTATTATATGGAAATTGTGTCATGGTTCTATATACTCAACCGTTTCCACCTGGATCAATTGCTGCTAATCCCTTTTCTACACTGTTTTTCTACAATACACATCTCTGAGCTTGTAAAAAGGCCAATTCAGTTCAATTATACTGTTAGTGGTCATCACACAAGAGTGATACAGGACATGAATTGAAAACACCACTTCTCCACAGAGAGATTGCTTTTTATTTCTTCTCCAGTCAATGCAATGCCCTATTTCACGGCCCCAGAATACAGAATATTACTTTTAAAACACTATGAAATATGAGGTTCCTTTCTCAAAACTAACTGAGAGAATTAAATTTTCAGCACATTGTGAAATCGTTCCAGCCTCCATCTGCCTGATTCCTTTAACAGTTTTAATATCCGAATTATATATATATATATATATATATATATATATATATATATATATACACTGCGTTCCAAATTATTATGCAAATGTTATTTTTCGCTGATTTTCCTAAATAGTCGATGCAAATGACAGTCAGTATAATCTTCAAGCCATCAACCGTTGGAGTATAATGCGAATTTTATTGAACAAATCTCCTAATGATAACAGATTTTTTTTTAGAAGTAAAAAACTCAAAATGCAATGTTTCAAATTATTATGCACAACAGAGATCAAAACATTTTAAAGGTTGTAAAGAGAACTAAAATGGTAATTTGTTAAATTTGCAGCATCAGGAGGTCATATTTACAGAAATCAAAAGCTCTTTCAATCAAAAAAAACTTAACAGGCCAAGTTACATGTTAACATAGGACCCCTTCTTTGATTTCACCTTCACAATTCTTGCGTCCATTGAATTTGTGAGTATTTGGACAGTTTCTGCTTGAATATCTTTGCAGGATGTCAGAATAGCCTCCCAGAGCTTCTGTTTTAATGTGAACTGCCTCCCATTCTCATAGATATTATGCTTGAGGATGCTCCAAAGGTTCTCAATAGGGTTGAGGACAGGGGAACATGGGGGCCACACCATGAGTTTCTCTCCTTTTATGCCCATAGCAGCCAATGACACAGAGGTATTCTTTGCAGCATGAGATGGTGCCTTGTCATGCATGAAGATAATTCTGCTACGGAAGGCACGGTTCTTCTTTTTTTACCACGGAAGAAAGTGGTCAGTCATAAACTCTACGTACTTTGCAGAGGTAATTTTCACACCGTCAGGGACCCTAAAGGGGCCTACCAGCCCTCTCCCCATGATTCCAGCCCAAAACATGACTCCGCCACCTCCTTGCTGACGTCGCAGCCTTGTTGGGACATGGTGGCCATTCACCAACCATCCACTACTCCATCCATCTGGACCATCCAGGGTTGCACGGCACTCATCAGTAAACAATACGGTTTGAAAATTAGTCTTCATGTTTTTCTGAGCCCACTGCCCACCGTTTCTGCTTGTGAGCATTGTTTAGGGGTGGCCGAATAATAGCTTTATGCACACTTGCAAACCTCTGGAGGATCCTACACCTTGAGGTTCGCGGGACTCCTGAGGCACCAGCGGCTTCAAATACCTGTTTTCTGCTTTGCAATGGCATTTTAGCAGCTGCTCTCCTAATCCTATTAATTTGTCTGGCAGAAACCTTCCTCATTATGCCTTTATTTGAACGAACCCGTCTGTGCTCTGAATCAGCTACAAATCTTTTCACAGTACGATGATCACGCTTAAGTTTTCTTGAAATATCCAATGTTTTCATACCTTGTCCAAGGTATTGCACTATTTCACGCTTTTCGGCAGCAGAGAGATCCTATTTCTTTCCCATATTGCTTGAAACCTGTGGCCTGCTTAATAATGTGGAACGTCCTTCTTAAGTAGTTTTCCTTTGATTGGGCACACCTGGCAAACTAATTATCACAGGTGTCTGAGATTGATTACAATGATCCAAAGAGCCCTAAGACACAATACCATCCATGAGTTTCATTGAAAAACTAATAATTAAATGTTTATGACACTTAAATCCAATGTGCATAATAATTTGGAACACGGTGTATATATGTAGTCTCAGCATATACAAGGGCTTCTGAATGCAATAACGGGTACAAGGTGGACAATCTTCAGAGACCAAGTACCATGTCTTCTTAACTTTGAGCCGGCCAATACTGACCGATGAAGTATCAGTACAATGTTGGTATTAGTAGATAAGCCATATTGTATACTGTGGCTTCTTGGACCCATGCAGGTTTCGGTGGGGAATATAAGGAATCCCCAAGATACCAAGATGGCTACAGGAAAAAGAAGGGATCTCGTTTTAGAAAGTGGGGCTGGGTTTCATCAAACAAATAGATTTTTATAAGGCTGTCGTGCCAGCTAGTTGAGGTTGGCATTATTTCCGCTCCTTAAACTGGGCAGGCCTCTACCGCAACATGTACTGCAATACTAGCAAACAATGGAAGAAGAAACCAGCCTAGAGTTATGCTACTTTTCTCTTCTACAAGAAAATTGGTTGGTGTTGGTATGGTGGGGGTGTTGGTCAAGATAGCACAGGACTTTTTATTATAGGGTTGAATTAAAACGGAGCAGCACCTAAAGGTAGCTCCAGTATGACTTTTTTTGCGATGATTTCTATGATGGTGAAATACCTAACCAGTGGCACACATAAAAGAGAGGATGGCCCATAGCAAAGATTAAAATGTCCCACCATTATGAAAAACATGGATTTTCAACCTAAGTACTCATTCAGACGAGCGTATAAGTTGTCCGTGTGACGGCCGTTAAAACAACGTCCGTCACATGGACACATGTATTTCAATGGGACCGTTCTCACGACCGTTGTTTCAACAGAGTGTGTGAAAGGTCTAACGTCTACTGCCGCGGACCGTCGTCCTGACTTACCCTCTGACGGCCGCGTCCATGGACTAGTGAGTTCCCGGCGGCATCTCCCTCCTGAGAGACGCCGTCACTCACTTCCTGGTCCAGGCACTGTCTCCCGCAGGGCGAGCACGCCCGCGCGTGCACAGCCTTAAAGGGCCAGTACGCGCACAGTTGCAGAATACTGCAATTAGCCCAGTATGCTTCGGGACTATAAAAGGGACTCTGCCCTCTCGATCCTTGCCTGAGCGTTGTTGTGTTACCTAAAGTTTGTCATTTCAAATGGTCTCCTAGTGTTTTCCAGTTCTCAGTGTTACCCATTCCTGCTGCCTGGACCCTGTATCCTGTGCTACCGTGCCTCTGTGCTGTCAAGAGTTTGAGTCGTGTTGTGCCCTCCGCTGCATCTATTGTGTCGCGCCCCGCCGGGTGTCTTTCTACTGTCGGAGCCTCATCTTAGCCTGAATCTACCTCTACTGTCTACATTGCCTCAGGTACCCTTTCTGAACTATAGACATTGCATTGTACCTGTTTGGCCAGCTGCTATCCCGCTACGCGGTCTGGCCCAGTGGGTTCACACCCCGTGCCATGACAAAGGGGCTTTGAAAAAATAGGACATGTCCTATTGTCTTGTGTTTCACCCATCCCTCCATAGACTCTAGTCCATGGGGGATCCGTGATAACGCGACCCGCACTGGTGAAAAACTGCAGTTTTTCACGTCCGAGGTTGCCCACGCTCATCTGAATGTAGCCTAAGACAGAAAAGCTTAGTATTGGTTTTCCTCTTTTCCACCTTTTCATGACCTGTCGGTAAATTACCCTACCCCTTCTTTGCTATGAATTTAGTTCCTCTGAAGAGGGGAAGAAGTTTCATTACTCAATAGTAAAAGAGATTGGACAATTAAGACTGAACCCTTTAACAGCCTAAGTGATACATATGCCCATGTTCCTTATATAAGAACAATATGGTGCCATTCAGCGGCAGCAGTAAGGACTCCACTATTGCAGAGTACATGGGTCTGATCAGACAGATTAAAAGAAGATTTTTTTAAACATCTAACACAGCTTTCAATATGGGCAATACAAATATTTTTTTGCACAACATATCTGTATATATAAACATTACTCCATATGATTATTCCAATAATGAATAATATAACATTGTTATTGGCATGAGGAAAACCTTCGACACCTCTGCCAGGCTTTAGACAGAAGGCCACGACTACAAACTCTTTTGGGATGGATACAGAAAAAAAAGACAAACTCTTCCTGCGGTAGACAATGGTGGTGTAATGCTAATAGCTACACTGGCTTCAATACAATCCGAGTACATGAGTGACTGAAGAAATACAAATTAAACATGACTCAGTGGGCACAATGGCTTTGAAAAATGGCCAGGACATGTCAGAAGATGATAATCCCATCTGGGTTCCAGTTGAATATCTGGCCTGTTAGTGGATCTTGGGGATTAAAGACGTCAGATGCGTCTGCTCCCCTGTGCTGGGGGCTGACCACTTAGACCTGAACAAAGATCCAGCCTCCAACGCAGCACAGCCAGACGGAGAGAGTGGCCTGGCTAATAGCAAAGGGATTAATTAGCCGCATAATTAATCATAACTCGCACAACCAAAATAACCTAATTCTTCCTTGAAAAGCTCAGCAAGTTCCAGAATGAAGACTCCATTCTAACACTTCCTTCTTATTCACAGCCATTCAGACCTTTTTAGATATGGGAAAGCTGAATATATTTTGTAAACCAAAAACCCAATTTTGTAAACCAAAGCTGTGATTTTTTTTGAAAGAGGAACCATCACCTCTCCTGACATGTCTGCTTTAGTAAATACTTGCATTCTCAATAATATAATAATTCTGGATAATTTTTTCCTATATAACCACGGTTCTGCCGTTCCCTTGTTTATCCCTCCTTAAAATTTATGAATAAATTGACAGCTGGGTGTTACCAATTGGGGGAGTGTCCCTACGCAGACTGACAATGTCCAATCAGTGCTCTCAGTCTCAGACTGTGTAGGGACACGCCCCTTTGACAAGGGGAATTGTAATACCCAGTTAGTCAAATTATTCATAAATTTGTAGTAGGAATAACAGAGGAATAACACAACACAGAGTTATAAGAAAAGATGCTCCAGAATTGTTATTTAATCAAACTGGGATTCCCTGGGCCCACCAATAGAAATGATCACGAGGGCCCACCCTCCATCTATACAGAATATGTGTATGTCTGTTTTTAATTACATCATATTGTTTGATGTTATCATTGCACATACAGGAAATATCATCAATAAGGTCTAATTGGTTATTTCTGAATCATCCCATAGGAAATAGACACAAGTGACAAGTAATTGGCTCCAAAGTCTGATCCATATGGGGCTGTCTTCTGCTGTACCTTTGGGGCCCATTATTACGTCCGAGCTTAGGGCCACTGGAGGACTCTCTGGCACTATGAGCGGCCAGTCCGACCCTGCATGAAACAATCTAAATGGGATCATTCAACGACAGAGAAAATATCAGGCCTATAAAACATCTAAAAGAAATAGATCAATTTCCAGAAGTGATAAATTCAACCATTAGTGTTCCTTTAAACAATATATCAAAAGTGTTGTTTGTTTTAGAAAATAAACCATTTTCCAATACCTTAGTTGGGAATTTTAAGGTAAGAGAGAGGGGTCCGGCAATTAGGACCCTTCTCTATAAACCAGAATAGATAGCGGCTACAAAGCGTGTCTCCCAGTCTGGAAGATCAGACATATCCATGCATTACACAGTCAGCCCACTAATTTCAACAGGAACTATGTAATACTTTATTTCTCCTGTGGTGGTGCTGCAGGGAATTTGAACACTTGCGGCTGATTAAAGCTAATCACTGAGCGTCACAGCAGTGAGACAACCTGTAATCAGCTTATCATGATCAGAGGACTCAAACAAAAACAGATTGTCCAAAATAAATATTTCTTTAAGGAATTGCATTAATAGCAATATTGTGGCAATACTTTTCTCTTTATCGGTGAGGTCATCCTGTTAACAACGTGAAGGCCTGTATGGAATTTTAAATCACCCACATTGTGACCTGTCAGCAGAATGCAGGTTGTCAGACTGAATCCGTGGAGTTGATAAATTTAAACTGCAATATTAGACACAGCCTGTGAATGGGAGTGGCACTGTTTTCTAATATGAGACATTCACTTTAACTTGATTCGAACTGTTTCTGAAAATTATTTTGATGGGAAAAGATGTGGATACAGTATTAAATGGTGTCCATTCAAATAAATTGCTGCCAATGTAATACTTCGCATGGGCTGGGTCCACCAGAGTTAAAGCCGGTGCTTGTTACTGGCTCTTTGCTCTGGCTCATAGGGGGAACTTATTAACTTTTCTATGGCAGTTTTCTGGCGTACAAATGTCGCAAAAGGCCCAAAAGTAGCCATTTTGACTTTTGGGCATTTTAAGCCTGCCTTGACTGTTTTGGAAAAAGGGGGCAGAGTTTAACAAGAAGGTGTGGGGTCCCCGCTTTCCGATACATTTTGTATAATTTACACAAGAAAAATGGCATCAATTAAAATAGAAATTGACGCCAGCACCTAGCCGTAGGCATAGCAAGGTAGTGGCCCATGCAGCCCCCTCTGATCAGACTATCCCCCCTCCGATCAGACTATTTACCCCCCCCCGATTGGACAATAAGATAAATAAAAAGATATGTACTTTCCTCAAAGCTGCTCCCCACCGGGTCCCCTCAGGCTCCCACAAGGTACCGACAGTACTGAAGTTGTGTGTGACGCAGCACCTTGTGAGATCTTACCTGAGGGTACCTGGTGGGGAGAAGCAAAGCAGAGCGGTGAGGTGAGCATTCATATTTGTTTTATGTCCGATGGGGGAAAAAGGATGGGGCCGAGGTCGCAAGCCCAGCTAAAAGATGTGAAAAATGTATTAGGAGGAGTTCGCCTCTCAACAAATGTGTCATATCTTACTCAGGTGAATTGTTTCTTCAGACTGGCGTACGAGAAGGCAGTCTTAATAAATCACTCCCATAGAGTGAGGCACCTGCGCTCGATTATGGCCATATTCTCTAATAGGACATATGGAAAGACGTTGTCAAGTCCCTTTTAGGTGGGGCTTAATTTGAACTATTATAAAATACTGTCACGGTCTGTGGGTATGTGGACCCACTAGGCCGCACTGCCGTAGCGGGGAGGCAGCTGACCATGCAACAAAGCACCCAATCAAATACAAAGTCCCGCACTAGGGTACCTGAATAGTCCAGACAGTAGCAGAGGCCACTTCATGGATGGAGGTGGGTGCCGCAGGTTGCGCCAGACGTGGTGGATGTCATTGGATGTGGTAGATCACACTGGACGTGGCAGATGACACTGGACATGGCCGATGACACTGAATGTGGAAGAAGGTAGCAGATGCAGTAGGACATGACTACAACACTAACAGGCTCGGGAACAATAACACAGCACGGGATACAGGATACAGGTAGCATGGCACGGGAAACAACGGGAACAGGATAACACTAAGGGACCATTTGCAAGACTGACATGGGAATACTAACAACGCTCAGGCAAAGAGCAAAGGGGCAGGGCCCTTCTTATAGTCCAGGGAAATCATGGGCTAATTGATGATGATTCCCATGTCCCTACGGGAGACAGCGGACCGGAGCGTAAGTGAGCGCTGGCGTCTCCTGGGAAGGAGATGCGAGCCAGCGCTCACAGACCCATGGCTGCGGCCGCCGGGGGGTAAGTAATCCCGACGGTCCGCGGCCATGGACGGTACAAATACCATGTCAGTATCAGCCATATTACAGGGCATAAGGAAGCTTGCGGTTCTCTGACTTCTGTGCTACTTCTGTTGCTCCTCTGTTCTGTCCTTTCATAGGAAGACATGAAAGGGTGAGGAATGGTTTTGATTACTCCGATACAATATATTATTTCAATGGAGTACTCGAGTGTTTGTGCAAATTGAATCTTCAATAGTTGCATTTCAAAGGAGGACAGGGAAGAATGTCACGTTCATAGTCTCTCCGTTATTCCATACAGCTCAATGATCTCTATCTGTCTACCTGTCAAAGAATAGAACTCAGGGTGGATGGATATGGGATGTGTGCAGGTCTGTAGCTTGGCATAGTTCAGTACGCAGTCAATGACCAGGTTGACATAATACACACTAATGACTTCAGAGCTGTATTGACTGAATGCTGCTAGTTAGCAAATCTTTTGTATCTTCAATAAACCCCTTTATTTCATCCATCTGAATGGTCCATTTGCACTTTACATTCCACTTTATCTTTATTCTGTAGTTTTCCCACAGTGAATAATAGTAATGATTGCCTGTCCCTTGTGTTTTATCCAGTATATAAATATTGTGACGACGCAGTTTCGCTAACACGAGAAAAATTCCTACAGCTGCAGTAATGGGTATAGTTGCCAATAATCGCAAGGAAATGAGAACCCAAAATCTTATTTTATCAAGTCTTTCTCTCCTTCTGAATGAGTTCTGTACTGTTTATTTATAAAGCTGTTTATTCTTGATATGACAAAAAAAAAGAAGTAAATGTAATAAAAACCTTAAAGAAGCCGTTGGGATTAGAAAGCCTATTTTCAAATACTCTATTAAGGATTTATGAGTTAATAGTGGGGGTCCCCCATTCAGGACCACCTCTAATTAATAGCCAAAGCAGAGAGCAGCTACAAAGAGCGTCTCATGATCTGGAGGACTCAATATGTCCATGCCCATTGATTTTAATGAACAGTCGGGTTAAACCTCAGCTTCCATTTCCCTCACCATTGAACTCAACGGTGACGGAAACCTAGATAATGGTTTCCGTCTGTCACCGTTGTGACAGGGTTCCGTCGTTTTGGCGGAATCAGTAACGCAGTTGACTGCGCTATTGGTTCCGTCCAGAACAACGGAAAGTTACAGAGTGGGGTCGCCGAGTGCTGAGGCGGTTAGTGCATAACAGTTTCCAACGCTCTGCTGACTCAATAACTGCAGAGTATGAACCTCCTTCGGCATTAACATCTGGAAAAAACACTGTGCCCTGGGAGCTTCATGGCATGGGGTCCGAGCAGCTGCATGCCAGCCTTATATCACCAAGCACAATGCCAAGTGTCGGATGGAGTGGTGTAAAGCCGCCACTGGACTCTGCAGCAGGGGAAACGTGTTCTGTGGAGTGATGGAGGAGTCTGGGTTTCTCTATCTGGCAGTCTGATGGACGAGTCTGGGTTTGGTGAATGCCAGGAGAACGTTGCCTGACTGCATTGTGCCAACTGTAAAGTTTGGTGGAGGAGGGGTAATGCTATGGGGTTGTTTTTCAGTGGTCGGCCTAGTCACCTTAGTTCCAGTTAAGGGAAATCTTAAAGCTTAATCATACCAAGACATTTTGGACAATTGTAGCTTCCAACTTTGTGGGAACAGTTTGGGGTTCGGCCCTTTTCTGTTCCAGCATGACTGTGCCCCAGTGCACCAAGCAAAGTCCATAAAGACATGGTTGGTTGGGGGAATTTGGCGTGGAAGATCTTGACTGGCCCGCACAGAGCTCTGACCTCAACCCCATCCAACACCTTTGGGGTGAACTAGAACTGAGATTGTGAGCCAGGCCCCCTCCTCCAACATCAGTGTCTGACCTCACAAATGTTCTTCTAGATGAATGGGCAAAAATTCCCACAGACAAACTCCAAAATCTTCTAGAAAGCCCCCAGAAGTTGTTATAGTTGCAAAGGGGGGTGGGGGTGGAGGGGGAGACCAACTCCATATTAATGCCTATGGATAAGGTTTAATTTCATTTTTGTTATTTTATGAAAATGTTCTTAACCTCACATATAATAAATTGTTTCTTAAAGTTACTTTATGCCCGGCTTTAAATATGACGATATTAGTTAATGCTTTGTAAATCAGAACTTATGACATTTTGATTAACTTTTTGAACAAAGTTGCTTAAGGCATCAGTGATGATTTCTTTCCAGCTTGTAACTTGTCTCGGAAATTGTGCTGAAATTCAAATTAATAAACTTATTTTTTTTTTCACTCGACTTTGTATTATCATTCCAAATCATTCATCACAGGAATATCCCTAGATTTTGCATTTCCGTCTCTGGATTACCATATCGAGTCACTCAGCTCTGCTTATCTTCATGTATGGCTGCCTCGTGTTTAACACACAATTACATTTTCTACCTCCAACTCCATTACAAATGGAATATAGCAGGCATTGTTTAAAGAGATGTACTGCTTCAATTCAAGTTATGCCATGCAATTCACCGAGCAGAGAAAAAGATAGACAACAAGAACGCAACATAAACATTCCACCTCCACAAGCGGAAAAATGAATGGATTCAAATACTTTTTTTCATACATTTGTTTACCATAAGCAAAAGATTTTCCCTGGATTGGTGGAGACGAGCAATGGCAAATAATACACTGTTTGGAGACTAATTACATTATTATTGAGTGCCTGTCCTGTTCAATAGCTATGGATCTGAGAAACAACAGCAGAATTGATGTCATCTTCCCAAATGACTCAAATGGAGAGCAAATTGGGCTCAGTGCTAATTTTGCTAATAAACAAAGCTCACGATCAGGATGAGCCAAGGCCCGGATCTTACAATATTATATTTTTTTTGATAGATGTAGTGAGAAAGAAGAAATCCAGGCAAAATGAGTCTTCTGACATGCCATAGATGAATGCAAAGCGTCATGGCTTCTGATTTCTTAGGGATAGTGGTCATTTCTGATGGAGCACATTGGGTTTATCTTGGTGCTGACATTTTTAAAAGCATGAAGAGCTCTGCAGACTGTGCTAGTCAAAAATACTGGAAACCCTAGTTGACCTCATTGATGCAAGTGTGAACAGAGTCTAAATCACATTAGCGGATTCTTAAAACTTGGGCCACTTCCAATTATCAGAATGAAAATACCATGCCA
Source organism: Rhinoderma darwinii (assembly GCF_050947455.1). Taxonomy (NCBI): domain Eukaryota; kingdom Metazoa; phylum Chordata; class Amphibia; order Anura; family Rhinodermatidae; genus Rhinoderma; species Rhinoderma darwinii. Next base: position 128,104,309 of record NC_134692.1, read on the forward strand.
TTATATAGAGGACTCCAGCATCCTGAGCTCTAAGGCTGGAAAGAAGAGGAGATTCAAACTTCTGATCAGCAAAAAGGAATTTAGGGTGGATTTTTCCTTTAAAAGTGTACGAGTATTTATATATTTTATCTATCTATCTATCTATCTATCTATCTATCTATCTATCTATCTATCTATCTATCTATCTATCTATCTATCTATCTATCTATCTATCTATCTATCTATCTATCTATCTATCTATCCATCCATCCATTTAGCTATCTATCTTTATTTCCATCAATCGATCAATCAATCAATCAATCAATCAATCAATCAATCAATCTCATAATTTAAAATAAAAACATAAATAATATTTTTATATTTTTTCCCCCACCAGTTAACTAAAGAAGGTTTACTGGTACCATTGATGATCAATTCAATGTACCATTAAAAAATATAAAAGTTCTAATTTCCAGTTTTAAAACCACTCTTGTCAGTACTATACATTTGCGATATGGAAGCCCCATAATAAGCAATCTAAATGGGACCACCCTTTTTGTGCTTGTCCAGACCGCCAAACCCCCTAATCACTGGATAGGAGGGCCTGATATTAGTTTAAACCCCCACTTCCCATACCTTCATGCAGTGAAGGGTAGGATTTCTCTTTGCTCAGCTCCTTCCTCCCTTGTTCAATATTTTACTCTACAAGGTGAACCCTCCACAGGTTGACAAATGCCTAAAAGGAAGAGGAAAGAAGCAAAACTTTTCTGTGCCTTCCTTATAGAATCCAATAGGCCACCAGATGCTACCACTATGGGTATCTATACTCTTCATTAGCAGCAGAATATAAGCTATGACACCATGATCTATAAGTCTAATTCTTGATAATTCTGTTATCTTTTTTCAAAAAATGTATGCCAACATTATATTGTGTGGTATGGGTAAGAACATTGGTATTTTTCTACCTACATTTCAGAAGTGATTCCACCTGGCACCTCTGGCGACATGTTCCATTTGCATTTGGTGGACTAAGGTGGCACAATGTCAGGTAGGTTTACATCAGCTATCACATATATGTACGTGCATGTAACCTTGTCGAAGCAGCAATATAAACAATGCCAATTCAGCTCTTACTAACTAATGACATAAAATAAAAACATAACACACAGGACTAAGAAATAAGAGTTTGGCTGCTGGTTTCCTGGAGAAGGAAATAATGTGCTTAGTGAAGGGCTTGATTAGTTTTCATAATTGATTTTGCATATAAACAACCAGTTATGTTGTTACTCAGTAATCTATTGTTATTACTGCAAATTGTGTTAATTAGGGATTTTACCACTCAAAGCCTATGAGTCATGTGATATGTTTAAAGCTTGCAATTGTGCCAACGTTTCATGTCCATGAAAACACCAGTAGCTGTCACATGCTTAGTTCCTCCTTAGACTGCAAGTGTACAGTGGAGATGAGTATGATGGGGGATGAGGTGTTTGAGAGCCTTCATGCAACATATATTTATAATATAAATTATATCTTGATACATTTTATACATTGGCTAAAGTGGATGTATGAATTTAAAAAGAAACAGCGCCACTTTTGTCCATGGGCTGTCTTTGGTATTGCAGTTCAGCCCAATTTATTTGAATAAGTTTGAGCTGCAATATCAGTCATAGCCCATCGTCAGAAAATTGTGTAAGACACCCTAATAGTTGGTGGGCACAAAACTAGAATAATGCAAAGAAAATTGCCAAAGGCAATAGGAGCCAGTCTTTTCCCCAACTATGGTAAGACAACAGAACACAATGCAGCGACTTCCCTACTTTATCGGTTGGGCAGCGGTATTTGAGATCCTTATGAGAATGTTATTTGGGCACTGTATGGTGGTGGAATTAAGGCATTAGAATGTACAGTTATTTGTGCACTGTATGATAATTATTTGGGCACTATATAGGAGATGGGTGTCAATAGATGGTACAACACAGGATACCATCCAATTAAGACTGACCCTGGTGACATATAGGTCTATGACAGATGGCTGGTACTACTGTATGTGCAGTACTATGTGGGTGGCACAACTGTTTGTGTAATATTGGCTGGCACTACTATCTGTTACTGTTAAAGGGAACCTGTCACCAGCATTTCACCTATTGAACGTTACTTATCCCTCACTGGCCATTGCTATCAAAAGTTCATTGCCGTTATCCCCTCTCCTAAACTCCTTCTCCGACTGTAACTAACGGTCTGCAAACATTTTGCGCCTTTTATCGTAAATATCCAGTGTCACTTTGTGTGCACACACCTGAAGAGGACATCAATGCACAAGCGCGGGATTTTGTGTGCTGGGGGAAGGCGAGGAGCTGTCAATCAAAAGTAAGGAGGCGGGATTAACTCGGAAAGACTTGAGGAACAAAGATTTGACTCTTTTCAAACGAAGATTTGACTCTTTTCAAATGAAGATTTGACTCTTTTCAAATGAAGATTTGACTCTTTTATGCTCATTAGCATACGGTGTGGGAACACTAAAAAACTGAATACTAAAGCTACAGAGCCGACTTATAAGAGAATTATAGGTTATATAGAAATGATTTTTCACCCACTACCACCAGGTATTGCTGGTTTAATATGTGACATGCTGGTGACAGGTTCCCTTTAAGGCAGTAGTAATGCCTCATGCACACAGCCATCCGCATTTTCGGCCCATGCTCCCATATAAAGTATGGGAGAATGGTCCGTAAAAAGCAAAAGATAGGACATGTCTTTCTACGGTTCGGACACCTTCCTGTAAATATACGGGAAGGTGTCAGTGGTCAATAGAAATGAATGGGTCCGTAATTGCGGACCGCAATTACGGCCTGCAATTACGGACGAATTCTACGGTCGTGTGCATGGGGCCTTATAAAGCATTTATGTATGGGTTATACTCCATGGAGGTCTCTAAGTGGTTCATGGAAAATCATTATGATTGTTGAAAAAATTTTAAACAATCAGATCATCACTATTTGCCCAGAAATTAGCAGAATTATCCGAATTTTCGTCTATGCCCACCTTTTCTTGGAGCAGAAATGCAGCCCATAGCCAGCGTGACCACATATTCGTAGGAGCCTATGTACGGCTGTGATATGTCTCCATATATTCCCTCTCCCTCCTTAGTATTATTCTCCCATAATGCCCCTAGAAAGCTGCGAGGAGCAGTAAAAAGAGGAGTTTTATTTTCAAAAGGAACAGTTCAAAGCGGCCCTGTAATGACAGCTGCATTTAAAGTGGTATTGTGTCCTCTGTGGAAATATTAAGTTTGCAAATCCGGTTTTAAGAGTCGATTCTGAAATCCGTTTTTCTATGAAAGCGGTGGGTGGAAATCATAAGTGCAAAACATCAGCTATGGAAATTACTCTAGATCATATGAGGGGAGAAATAACAGAGGCTTAGATGGGGGAGCTTGCTATTATACTATCACAGCGACAAATTCTAGGTCTTCAATACACACGAGACACAATACGAGAGGTTTAGGCTTTTTTCCCCCACTTGCGACTTAGTATAATACATGAGAAATGAATCCATTCTTAATGTGTATGCGCCGCCTCTATATACATAGATCTCTGACCATAATATTCTTATGGCGGTGGCAAAAAAAAAATAAAAAAAAATTAGAAAAAAAATATAAAAAATTCCATTTTATATTTAAAACTTCTTTTTTAACTGATTGTTATACCAGACCTGGCCTGTGAAGATTTTCCTTATTTATTTCTGCATTTATTCATTTGCAAAGTGTTTACCGAACATGTAACATTTCATTTACAGTGTGGCCCCAGGCACAAAATCCAATTGCCAGAAAAAAGAGTAACACGGGAAACGGCAGGGGATAAAAAAATGGAAAATGATATCTTATAGACAAGAGAAGCCAAAATAAATACATAAATTTACCCTCTCAGGCCTAACTGGTGCACGGAGCCCTCCTAACTCTCATAAATATCGAACACGCGTGGCTTGAAAATATGGTCACAATTTTGAAGGTATGAAAAAAATCAATTATTTTTTTTCTTTATGTTCTTTTTTTGTCATCTACCAGCATTAACCCCTCAATAACTAAAGACATTTATAATGAAACTCCCCTCGGATGAAAAATGATGTTTTTTTATTTCATGGTAAGGTTATTACAGGTCATGTGACAGAATCTTGTCCATAAAGGAAATGGTGGCCGTTATGAGCTCTCACAAATGTCAAATATGTGTGAATTATATTTTCAAGGAAATCTAATAAAATAATCCCACTGTGGCCCCCATGCAGAAATGTGTAACAGGGCAGAGCATCATTTATAGTACTCTCAGGGCACGGCCAGACGTGGCAAAGTTTTTCAGCTGCAAATGTTCGTGCAGATTTGGGGCAATTACGCAACGAATCTGCACCAACATTTGCATATTTGACAGGTGCAGACCAAAAATTATTAGCAGTGTAGTCACTGCAGTATGTGAGCACACTCGCTAATATACATTCCGGTCCCCCGTTGCGCTGATTCTGAGATTTTCATAAATTTTTATGGAGCTACCAGGGAACTGGAACTCTAGTTGAACAGTCTTCTTTGATGACGATATGACTCTTAGTCATGTGACCGACCCCGCTGTACTCCATGTAATCGCTGTACTACTGCTCCTGCTTGTACATGGAGTACAGCGGGGCCGGTCACATGACAAAGAGTCGTATCATCATCAAAGGAGGCTGTGACACTAGACCTCCGGTCCCCCGGCAGCGCTATAAAAATTTATGAAAATCTCAAAATCAGCGCGATGGGAGACCGGAATGCATATAAGCGAGTTTATCACATACTGTAGTGACTACACTGCTAATAATTTTTGGTCCACGCAAAACCCCTTTAAGTGGCACAATTCTGGCTATGAAGACAATAGCAGCCATTATACTCCTTAGGAAATACCTAGAAAGTCGACAAACCCTTTAAGGGCAGCCTGTATCTACCTGTAGGCACTCTGTGTACTGACAAGCGGTGTCTTTGGTATCTGTAAGGGTTCTACATTCTTCGTCATGCAGCATGTGATAGAAGATGCCACCATTTTTTCTTATTGAAGCAGCATGACGGATCCGTACAGCACATCCATAATACAACTTTCATGAGGTTTACCAAACTGAGCCTACGTAGTACTCAAAACATAAAATTCTCAAAATTCAGTACAAAAGAACTGAGCTCTGGACCACAATTGTTTGGTCACATTGCCGCATCCATGTACAATGCGATAAGCACAAATGTAAACAACTCATCTGTATTTTTTCTTATGACAACACTTTTTGTAAGAATGTTTCCCCAAAGATATGCTGATCATTGAGTGTCCTGCTGCTGGAACCCCCAGCAAACACATGTAATCTGTTGAAGAACTGGGCAGTAGATGTTCAGTTTCCCTGCAGCACCACCACAGGTGAAATGAAGCATTACACTTTTCCCATTGAAATTAGTGGCCTGGTGTTAGGTCCTCCAGAGTCAGAGAGGCTCTTTGTCGCCGTTCTATGCAATTAATACCTTTTTAATAAAGCCACCATAGGCCTGTGCCTCTCAGTACCTGCTATGGATATACTTCACAACATTAATAATATCAATAGGGTTAATGGGATATATTTTGCTATTGAAACGACTGGGCAGCTATAGGTTTGCATCATTCCTTCCGTCGCCTTCAAGTACTTTAGGTGTAAGTTTAAGAGGATGGCTGATGCTTTCTTTGCCTCAGTGATTTCTCACGCCCTATTGAATAGAGACACATTAGGTCTGGTGAATTGTTGTGAACACAGGGAGGGACAGCTCATTGCTGGAAACAGGCGTCAATAAATCTTCCTGCAAGAACTCCAACACCTGCCGGATCCACTTGAGCCAATAATTGTTTAACATGACAGTCGAAATACTCGGCAAGGTAAGTTAAATGAAATATCAACATGGGGGGATGTCTGCTTTCCTAGTATCAAACTTTGTTATCTGTGCCTTGGAGAGCTGCTGTCAGTGCAATATAAACAAGCAAAAAAAAAAAAAAAAATACATGGGGAAATAGAAAAGAGCAGAAAAGATTCCCCAAAAACATATACAGACATACAGACATATAATTAAAAAGTTTATGCTATATACATAAAAAAATAAATAAAATAATAATAAAAAAAAAAAAAAAGAAATAAAAATAAAAAAATAATAATATATATATATATATATATATATATATATATATATATATATGTATATATATATATACAGTGAAGGAAATAAGTATTTGATCCCTTGCTGATTTTGTAAGTTTGCCCACTGTCAAAGTCATGAACAGTCTAGAATTTTTAGGCTAGGTTAATCTTACCAGTGAGAGATAGATTATATAAAAAAAAACAGAAAATCACATAGTCAAAATGATATATATTTATTTGCATTGTGCACAGAGAAATAAGTATTTGATCCCCTACCAACCATTAAGAGTTCAGCCTCCTCCAGACCAGTTACACGCTCCAAATCAACTTGGTGCCTGCATTAAAGACAGCTCTTACATGTCACCTGTATAAAAGACTCCTGTCCACAGACTCAATTAATCAGTCTGACTCTAACCTCTACAACATGGGCAAGACCAAAGAGCTTTCTAAGGATGTCAGGGACAAGATCATAGACCTGCACAAGGCTGGAATGGGCTACAAAACCATAAGTAAGACGCTGGGTGAGAAGGAGACGACTGTTGGTGCAATAGTAAGAAAATGGAAGACATACAAAATGACTGTCAATCGACATCGATCTGGGGCTCCATGCAAAATCTCACCTCGTGGGGTATCCTTGATCCTGAGGAAGGTGAGAGCTCAGCTGAAAACTACACGGGGGGAACTTGTTAATGATCTCAAGGCAGCTGGGACCACAGTCACCAAGAAAACCATTGGTAACACATTACGTCGTAATGGATTAAAATCCTGCAGTGCCCGCAAGGTCCCCCTGCTCAAGAAGGCACATGTACAGGCCCATCTGAAGTTTGCAAATGAACATCTGGATGATTCTGAGAGTGATTGGGAGAAGGTGCTGTGGTCAGATGAGACTAAAATTGAGCGCTTTGGCATTAACTCAACTCGCCGTGTTTGGATTTAGAGAAATGCTGCCTATGACCCAAAGAACACCGTCCCCACTGTCAAGCATGGAGGTGGAAACATTATGTTTTGGGGGTGTTTCTCTGATCAGGGCACAGGACTAATTCACCGCATCAATGGGAGAATGGATGGAGCCATGTACCGTCAAATCCTGGGTGACAACCTCCTTCCCTCCACCAGGACATTAAAAATGGCTCGTGGCTGGGTCTTCCAGCACGACAATGACCCGAAACATACAGCCAAGGCAACAAAGGAGTGGCTCAAAAAGAAGCACATTAAGGTCATAGAGTGGAGGGAGCTGAAGATCCGAGTTGCTAAGCGACAGCCTCGAAATCTTAATGATTTACAGATGATCTGCAAAGAGGAGTGGGCCAAAATTCCATCTAACATGTGTGCAAACCTCATCATCAACTACAAAAAACGTCTGACTGCTGTGCTTGCCAACAAGGGTTTTGGCACCAAGTATTAAGTCTTGTTTGCCAAAGGGATCAAATACTTATTTCTCTGTGCACAATGCAAATAAATATATATAATTTTGACTATGTCATTTTTTTTTTTTTTTTAAATCTATCTCTCGCTGGTAAAATTAACCTAGCCTAAAAATTCTAGACTGTTCATGTCTTTGACAGTGGGCAAACATAAAATCAGCAAGGGATCAAATACTTATTTCCTTCACTGTATATATATATATATATATATATATATATATATATACAAATTAAAAAAATTGCTTTTGATGGTGTACATAGCCTTTAAAGGGGTTTTCCAGCCAGTAAAAATTGATGGCCTTCTCCCATTGCAGTGATACATTTTTATTGGCAGGAAAACCCCTTTACGGATAGACTGTAATATTTCAAAGCAGATCATACACTTTGTAAAAAGTGTTTCATTTTCCAATGAGCTCCAACATTTTCTGCAGCGCTGTACACAGATTACAAAAACTCACTTCATGCGCTACTCCCAATGGGGCTCACATTGTAACTCCCCTATCTATCATACATACACGCTAGGACCCATTTCACAGGAGGCCAGTTAATATATCAGTTTGTCCTGTAGTGCATGGCAGTAGGACCAGAGGACTCACAGTTAAATTCATAAAACTCCATGTAGATATTGTCTTGGTGGCTTAAAATCCAATATTAACCATTGACCACTGTGCTGCCCAGTTAATATTGGGAATACAACAGCGATTGCCCATCATAGCTTGGGTAGCTGTGACCATTGTAGAGGAAACGTTTTATTATATGGTTGGCCTTTCAAATGAATGGCCAACCATGTAATACATCAACGGTCTTGGTCAACTCTATGTTAGCGCCTCTCCAATCTAGCTCATAGAATATATGAGCTATAACCCCTCTATAACCTTTATATGCGCTAAAATAAGCATAGGAAAAGGAGTTGTCTTCATGATATAACCCCTTTAAACATTGAGTACAATGGAAGAGTACAGTCTTTGGGAGGAACCTACATGATCATGCCCTGTAGGTAAGTCAAACTTTACATTAATTATTAAATTAAAAATGTAATAATAGCAATTATTATTAGTATTATTGCAAGAGCGCTGGATCCCCTGATGATGTCATACAATAGTCTATAGTCTTCTGTTGGCTGGCGTGGAATTTCCCTTTGCTATTTTTGGATAGGGGTTGCTCTATTAAAGGGGTTTCCTAGAACATCCATGAATTGCCTTTCCTTAACAAAAGCCATCCATGTGTGATCAATGCGGGACCCAACATTCAGTTGAGTGGGGATTAGCTGCAGTACCATTGACAGCCACATGTATGGATGTGCCGCTGTGTCTAGAACAACAACTCCAGTAAACTAAAGTGTTCCCTTCATTCTGCTGATCAGTGGGGGTCCCAGTAATCAGACCCCACAGATCATACTTTGATGACCTATACTAAGAATAATCCATCAATGGATATTTCTGGAAAAGGACATGTCACCTCTCCTGACATGTCTGTTTTAGCAAATACTTCATGAAATAACAATTCTAGAGGATCTTTTCTTAGTACTCTATGTTGTGCAATTCCTCTGTAATTCCTCCTAGAACTTTATGAGTAAATTGACAACTGGATGTTACCAGTTGAGGGTGTGTCGCTACACAGGCTGACACTGTCCAATCAGTGCTCACAGTCTCAGACTGTGCAGGGACATGCCCCTTTGACAATGTTAATACCCAGTTGTTCATTTATTCATACATTTCTAGGAGGAACAACAGAGGAATGGCACAATGCAGAGTTCTAAAAAAGATGATGTAGAATTGTTATTTCATGGGGAATACAAGTATTTACTGAAACAGACATGTCAGGAGAGGTGACAGGTTCTCTTTATTATTATTATTATTATTATTATTATCATTATGAATAATAATAATAATAATTACAATGATAATAATATATTAGGTACTTGCTAAAATAATCTCTCCCTTTATGTAGATTGTTTGTATCTGTCTGATCTGGTTTTCTAATATTTTTTAGAAGGTTTTTGTAGTTTTCAAAGGAACTGACAAGATAAACAGACGCTCATATGGTGAGTATAATGTTTTATTTTCAATGACTAATAGACAAACTGTGTTTATCAAAGAAGATACATAAAAGTATAGAGAGCGATGGAGAAAGATACCAATTCAATCAGCAGTGTAGCTATAGGGATGTGAGACCCAGAGGCCCCTCTGTCACATAGGAAGACACCAGTATTATAAATGGCACATGGTTGGTGGGGGTTCTGTTACTACATTTTGTTTTGTGGCCCAGGAGCTTCAAGTTACGCCTCTGACTGTGATGGCCATTTTAGGTATTATCTCATGTAGTAGAATTATACATCCAGCAAGTGCCAAACTGGTGATCGATTATATTAGGATTGACCAAATTTTTAGTTGCCAATGGTCCCAATAATTGGATAATTAATATTCCAGCGATGTGGAAAATACAACTTTTTGAATCATGAAATTGTTATTGAGCAAAAGTCCAGTTCTATATAAAGAAGTCCAAAAGTCCAGTTCTATATAAGTTCCCCCTCCCCCGTCCATGAGCTGAACGTGTAATGTACTGTGTTATAGTCTGTTATCATGGAGACACATAGGTCTGCATAGGAGCTGTGTACACAAAATGATAGGCTTTTTTTTATCAAGACCATTTTAGAAAGTTGCTTAGGTTTTTATTTTAGATACATTTGAGTGCTAAAAAATTGGTAGCAAAAGTGGATGTACCCTTTAAATAATTTAATAGAAGCCTATGTTGTCGGTCTTTGAGCCTTTACTGCTTGTGCTCAGCATTTTTGTACATCCCGCTCATATGCCTGTCTTTTAATTATGGTTTACCGGCATTGTCAGGCAACAGATTATTGGGACCCCAATTTATAGCCAGATCAGGCTAATACCACCCCAGACGCTGACCTTTACCCAGACACCATTTACTAAGAAACATAGCGTATATTGATTCCTCGATAAGACATTTATTTCTGTGCTAATATACTTGCATCCTACATAACACATCTGCCCACCTCTAAAAATCAAAAAGTTGAAACCTATCCCCATAGATCAGAAAATATCTAAGCGTGGAATATAATTCAGACCAAAATGTCAGATTTGGCAATTTTATTTTCTTAACATTGGAAATCCCTATGGGAATTGAGTGCGTTTTCCCAATAATTCTCATGGATAGATGGTTAATGCGCTTCATCACTAAAATATCAAACATCTCGCTCCTTTCATCAAACAAGAATTACAGCAATACGGTGTTACCTCCGCTAACAGCATATCAACAGAACGAAGCCGTGTGCCCCTTCACCTCTCCCGTGACCCCTCATTCTCTATTTTTACCTAAAGCCTAGTGCAATCATTGACGCCTCATATCATTTTTGAGTTTAAAATGTATACAGTGCCCATGAAAGCACATATGGCAAACAACATCTGTGTAATACTGTATGGAATACTCTAGAGGATTGACCACGGGGAGATAACGTCTTCATAAACTGATAGACTACATTAGCTTCTATGAATAACTTGTATTATCATGCAGTTTGTTTGCCTTGCAAGCTTTGTGCAGTTCTATGGAGCTCGTGGTAAATTGGCTCAGAGACAAATGTTTTATCTGATATATTAGTGATCACTTATTGGCTGCAAGAAAGTGGAGAAAGTGGAGCGCAAAGTCTGTTCTAGATTTTTTGGGTACTTGGTGATTATTTACAAAAATACTGCAATGTCATATACATTTCTTGTTACACATTGGTTCTATATGGTAAAGTTGCATGTCTTACATAAGCCTCCTGTCACGAAGCGGGTTAGTGGACCCACTAGGCCGTACCGCCGCAGCGGGAAGGCAGCTGGCCAAACCACAGGAAACCCCAGAAATACAATGTCCCGCACAAGGGTACCTGGATAGTCCAGACGGTGACCGAAGCTCTGGCACAGATGGAGATGGTTGCAGCAGACAGCGCCAAACATGGTGGATGACACAGGAGCCACAAGTTGCGCCAGACGTGGCGGATTCCTCCGGATGTGGCAGATGACACAGGACGTGGCGGATTCCTCCGGACATGGCAATGACACAGGACGTGGCAGATTCCTCTGGACGTGGCAGATGACACAGGACGTGGCAGATTCCTCTGGACGTGGCAGATGACACAGGACGTGGCAGATTCCTCTGGACATGGCAGATGACACAGGACACAGGACGTGGCACGACTTGATACTAAGGCAAAGCACGGGAAACAGGAACAGGGAACAAGGCACAGGTAACAACAGGAACGGGAAACACTAAGGGACCATTTGCAAGACAGACTGGGAAAACTAACAACGCTCAGGCAAGGATTAGAAGGCCAGGGGCCTTCTTATAGACCAGGAAATCGTGGCAGTTGATGATGATGACTTCCTCCTATTTGCGCTCGCTGGCCCTTTAAGGCCGGGCACGAGCGTGCGCGCGCACCCTACGGGACACAGCCGAACGGAGCGGAAGTGAGCGCTGGAGTCTTCTAGGAAGGAGATGGGGACCAGCGCTCACAGATCCATGGCTGCGGGCGTCGGGAGGTGAGTAAACCCGACGGCCCGCGGCCATGGACGCTACACCTCCTAGATCAGGGTGTTTTAAAAAATTATTTTAAAATGGAAAATGACAATCAGTTCAATACCACTGTGTAGTGTTGCCATTGAGTATTATATAATATCCAGAGAAAAAGGCCCTCACTAAACGCTTTGTGCGTCTTAGTAGCAGAAAAAGTAGAAAATTTAGGCGCATGGCTACTTTGTGCAAAAATTTGCAACTTCATCACTACAGATGGTCGGTACTGGATGGCACACGGCTCTTCCCGGTATCCCTGATGGTGGTTGGTACCAGGGTAATAATGGGGGTTAGTGTTATCCTTTTCGCAGCCTAAGCCCCGTCTTAGTAATGGACGCTGTCAATCAGTAATAAAGTTTAAAGAAAATACAATGCCATAGAAAAAATATTTTATTGAAATAAAACCCACCCACATAACCCTCGTTAACCATTTTATTGAAAATAAAAAAAGCCATCATCGAAGTAGTCCTCGAATCCGAAGTAGTCCAACGTCCGAATCTGTAAAAAATCACAAACACACAAAAAAACCATTAGTAACACATGTGGTAGGCTTAGATACAGGGCGCATGTGTGATCCTGTCTGATGGGCCCTGTATCTAAGCCTACCACATGGTAAGCTTAGATACAGGGCCCCAGCAAACAGTAATCTTATACAGTATAATATTACTGTCTGCTGGGGCCCTGTATCTAAGCCTACTATGTGGTAGGCTTAGATACAGGGCCCATCAGGCAGGTTCACACATGGGCCATCCATCTAAGCCTACCATGTGGTAAGCTTAAATACAGGGTTCTGAATCTAAGCCTGATGGGCCCTGTATCTAAGCCTACCACATGGTAGGCTTTGATACAGGGGCCCAGCATACACTAATCTTATACTTATCCTCCTCTTCAGCTCCGGACGCAGCGGAGGTCCTGACACCAATCAGCGTTGCAACGTTGTGCGCGGTGCACAGCGTCGTGACCGCTGTGTCCCCTATAGCTACACTACTGTATCTATCTATCTATCTATCTATCTATCTATCTATCTATCTATCTATCTATCTATCTATCTATCTATCTATCTATCTATCTATCTATCTCCTATATATTTGCACTATGGAATTACTATACATAATTACTATAATAATTTCATAAATACCAAATGACTAATTACATAATAAGCACCATCACAGTGACCCCACTACACGATATTACATAGATTTATGGCACATATGTTCTCAGCTTTGGACATATATTGGTTATGGATAGTTTAGGATGGGAAGCGAACCCAGTGTTAACATTGATAGCACTGTGCCCCGGTCCTCTACAGTAAGTGCCAGACTGTTAGCTCCCAGTATTGGCACCATCTCAGTCTGGTGCATCCTCTGCCAGCTGCTGACTGTTTAAGCTGGGAAGATGTTTCTAGGCAACGAAAGAGGCTCATTACCGAGACCACGCTGATTAGTAAGAAAAAGGGTATGAAACTAAAATGGATTAATTATTTAATTAACTAATTGATGATCAACTTCTTTTTAATTATTCACTTAATTAAAGAAGTGTAAGTACAACACTGCCCTTATCTACTGTGTTGATATACTGATGAGATTTTAGGAGTCTGCTTCTTGCTGAAGACGCTCTTCATAGGCTGAAATATTCCGTAAATGAACATCTTCCCCTAATCTTCTAAACAAAAAGGTCCAAGTTTATAAATTTCTACATGCGTTTCATAATGTAAAAAAAAAATGTCAAGATTCTGTTAATTATCTAACAAACAATTAGCGGAAATATATTGTAAAATAAATAATTTTTTCTTAGTATGTGAAAGGGCCAACCATTTGTGAAGAAAGGATATTCAGTAAACTTTTGATAGGACGTCATGCAAGGTGCTAGACTGGCATTTGTTCTAGATAATTCTAGACCTTCAACTCAATTCTTCCTCAGAATGCCACCCCAGGTCATCACCATCCCTTCAACTTTCAAAGTTTTTGTCCTTTGACTACATTTTGGATTCTAAGTTTCCATTCCAAATAACATAGAGGCAGGCAAAGTAGGACTTCTAGACTACCTTGAGCTCACCTAAAGGAGACCTACCATCTAGATATACTGAACAGGTCAATGTCTTTTTAACTACATTGTAAACTTTTTTGGGCCTAATGGGCCATGTTATGGCTGGGACCTATTAACATGTCACGGGAGGATACACTTGTCCTTTGGTGGGCCAGCTCGATCTTGTAGGCAGGTCAAGCTAATGCTGTAGACCCTGGCAGATGAGGAAGGGCCAGTTGGCAAGATGTCCTTTCCCTAAGCATAGATTTTGTCTTGGGGATATTACTATAACACTTCACAGCTTTTGGAGGAGGGTCATTTTAGTGGCCCATTTGTGGCCCTCCCTCATCATTGTAAGCCCTTAGGTTGCAGATTTAAAGGAATGTCTGATGTATTTAATTTTAGTTTAATAAATGATGTAAGAACAAAAGTCTGTAGAAGGGAAATAATGTTCTTCTAAAGTTTTTTTTTTAAATGTTGTTTTTATTTATTTTTTAAAACCTTCCTGGGGGCTGCCATATTGGAGGCACAAACTTCCTAACTGTATTGTCTATATAGACAGTGTAGAGGGGTGTGGGTGCTTCATGGAAGCTGAAATGAATTGGAGTCAATTGACTGATAAATGTCATAGACTTTTACAGTTTCCAGCAAGTAAGTAAAGCCCCCTCCCCTTAAGACCAGGGAGATCCATACATAGCCATATCTGTGTATAATGTTGCTATCCTGCTTTATCTGAGCCTCGAGCAGTGCAAAAGAGCTGTCATTAAATCACCCACTCTCTAATAAGAATGAGATGACTCTGCTCATACTAACCCAGTCTATAAAAAAAAGCTGACAAGTAAGTCCCAGAAAACAGAAGAGCTTGGCTTTATGTGTCTGCTCTAGCGGCCAGTGTGAAAACTGGAATATTCAAGTATTTTTTTTATGTGTATAGTCACATAAAAAATAAATAAAAACACACCAGCACCAAAGATTAGAAAAATATATCTTTATAATAAAAACCGTATTTAAATAATGTCATCTCCATCATTTATATATCATTCCCTAATGCCAATTTAACTAAGTTGGGACTAATTTCCATGGACCAACATAATTTCTAGGCCATCAAGTGCTCAATCAAACATATTGTTATCATTACATACCTGTTAAGGATCTAATATGGATTCTATATCTTGACCTTTTTTTGCACAGTGTTTTCACAGGACCCCTTTGTTTGTTGGATCGGTGGTCTGATTGATACATCATAAAACAAATACTTGTCAACAGTCCCGATTTCCATGTGACTGTCCCTCAAACTGTCTTTCCCTTGCTAGTGGTGGATGGCGCACACAAGGGCTTGATATGGAGAAGTTCATGCCACACGCAATTCCGTAAGTTAAGCGATTGTGACAAAGGCCTGGGATAGGCTGAAACGTCTAAAAATATTGCCTGTTATAACTGTACCACTCCTACCAAGAGAATACATATCTTGAAAAATAAAATCTCTGGAAATTTTGAAAAGAAAAAAAAATCCTTCTCACAAATTATTTCCGGTTATCTTCCTTGTCCCTCAAATTGGACTGCTAAAGGGATGGTTTTTATGCTCATTTGTATTAAAAAGAAACGGGGGAGCACGAACGACATGAGAGTTGGGGATTAAAATGTCGCTCGATTTAGGATTCAGATGTTGGTTAGTATGTAAAAAGTTATTGCTTGAAAATCCTATTTAAGGCGCCTCTAAGTTGAGTGGATTTATTGCTTTCTGCGAACAAAGCAAGCACAAAAAAATCTCTTTTATGTAACGGCCACTTTAAGGTTTGTGCATAGAGGGCATAATCCGAGCTGCCCACCAATATTTACTCAGAACTGCAAAATGATGAAGGAAAGATTCGGAATTGGGAAAAGCCCTTCATTTTGTTTGCCCATGTGAAGCTCAATTGGATTTTTTTTTTTGTCAGTGTGTAGAAGACGAGAGGATCACTCTACACAGAACAATATTGGCAGCTGTAAGAACTTGCTGAACAGCGTTAACCGTGGTGTTTGTCTCCCGCCATGTCCTCCCTGTAAAATACACATGTTAAACCGAGCACTGCCAGGGCTTTTCCTATAGCTAGAGGAATATTGTGTAATCTTTTTACAAAACATTTGTCAGCAGCGGCCTAAGATTTGCAAAAATACCATGAGCCTCTAATTGGCAGGGACTTAGGAAGGACCAAAGGGACCCATATTTATGCATTTTAGCAGTTACAGATATGGGACTTGAAATAATATACTGTAAACAAGAGTATTCATTACATACATATATCATAAACTCACACTGCCAACACGGCAAATACATGTATTTTTTATGATGCATCATATATTTTTATGACATTTTTTGTTCTTAATGCATTTTCCCAGATAAGCAAAATGTCCACTACATTTTTTTTTCTTTTGACTTTTTTTCTCT
Source organism: Rhinoderma darwinii (assembly GCF_050947455.1). Taxonomy (NCBI): domain Eukaryota; kingdom Metazoa; phylum Chordata; class Amphibia; order Anura; family Rhinodermatidae; genus Rhinoderma; species Rhinoderma darwinii. Next base: position 128,120,899 of record NC_134692.1, read on the forward strand.
ACTCAATGAAGGGCAAATGATGGGGGAAGCTGCAATGTAGGATGCATGATATTACAGCACAAGTTACATATCTGTAATATTAGAAAGGTATCGCAGGAAGGAATCTAGAGGTAGATAGTCATAAAAGTTTGAGGCCTGTGACAATTTCCTGTCCTAAGTCCTGACATAACACAACTGATATATATTAGGTTCAAACTTCTTTGCTGAGTAATCTTATAATAAAGCTTTCCTGTCAGAGCTCCGCTTTTTGGTACAGATCTCCAAATCCCCTGCTTTCCTTCACAGAGCCATAGAGTTAAGCTTCCTGAAGGTATGCAGCTCTCCTTGAAGAAAAACTCCAGGGAGAACCATAGTTTGTCTCTGTATTCTTCTGTTGTCACTGAATTTCCTCTATTCTGCTTCCTGGTTTCTGTAAGGCTGTTGCCAACCGGTTTCCTCTTACTCTCCATGCAGGAAGCTGGAGTTTACACACTGCTTGTGACATGCATGCTGCAGTACAGGCACAGTCTTCAGCCTCTCTTGTGCCTTTTACTGTGCCTTGGCCCTGCATCTGTGTCTCTCCAGGATCCTTCTAGCAACTTGAAATGGTCTATATAACTATATGAGAGATGTTATCTAACCTCGAATTACCAGAGCTACTGTCTTTAGACAGATTATTCCTACAATTAGGCTATGTTCACACGGGGTATTTTGCCGAGTTTTTTGACGCGGAAACCGCGTCGCAAAACTCGGCAAAAACGGCCAGAGAACGCCTCCCATTGATTTCAATGGGAGGCGTCGGCGTCTTTTTCCCGCGAGCAGTAAAACTGCCTCGCGGGAAAAAGAAGCGACATGCCCTATCTTCGGGCGCTTCCGCCTCTGACCTCCCATTGACTTCAATGGGAGGCAGAGAAAGCGTATTTCGCGCTGTTTTATGCCAAAAAACGGCGCGAAAATCACTGCAAAAATCGGCGTGCAGGGAGAGGAATATCTGCCTCAAAGTTCCAAACGGAATTTTGAGGCAGATATTCCTCCCCCAAAATACTCCGTGTGAACATAGCCTAAAGATGGTAGACAGAAGTGATTATCTCATAAAAATTAGGGAAATTTCTTCATAAAGGTAGCATAAGAGGAAAATGAAAGATACTATTATAGTGTGGTCTAGGGTGGTGGGTATTATTTCATGTGTCTGCTTGGGTTTCCCTTTCTATTAAATAATAAATCTGTATACAGTAAGCTCCCCCTAGTGGTTGCTGCAGGCAGACAGAATTTTAAAACTTCACAGTATGGCTGTGAGGAGGGAAGCAAGAGATTTGGAGGTCTGTATTAGAAAAATAAAATGGAGCTCCATCTGGTGCCCATAACCAATTCCCATCAATGTCAATGGGGAGAAACCATGATAAAAACATTAAAAAAACATTACAATGTAAAGACTACTAGTAGAATTCTGCAGTGGCCAAAATGCTGTAAAAACATCCTGATTAAAAAACAAAAATAATTTTTCTTTTTTGTCCCTCTGTCAACAAACGCAACAGTCTGCTGACAAATACCCTCTTCTTTTACTGCCAGTTGAGACTAATTTTAACATCTGTATGAAGGAGGAGCGAGAAGGAGGACTCTATTAAAGTAAGTGAAATTATAACTGTTTTTATGATCATTGACCAAATTTTTTAGTGGTTTTCAAAAAATAGTATTAATATGGATTAGTTAAAACCCCCCTATAAGATGCCTCTATCAGAGGGGATCTTGTACCCACCACACTACTCCCTAAAGTGTAGAAGTGAGGAGGACATATCTAGCATGTATTACAAGCAAAATGGCCCATGAGTCCAATTGCATCCTTGCCAACAGTCCAGTTATTTGGAGCATTGGGGCATTTACTGGTGAAAGGGGACAAATGTTGGGTGATATGGTTAAATGTTATTAATTATGCTATTGACTGAGCTTAGAGGGTCCAAGTGATAAATGAGTCCGTGTATGGTATGAGCAAGTTTACGGGGTGGTAAAACCACTGAGGAACATTTATCAAAACTGGTGCAAGGAAAAAGTGGAGCAGTTACCCATGGCAATCAATCATGTTTCTGCTTCCATTTTCCAAAAACTCTGAAAATTGTGAGCTGGAATCTGATTAGTTGTTGTGAAAAACACTGCACTACTTTTAATAAAAATATCATCTAAAATGGCAAAAGTAGCATGCAATATTGGCATGAATTCAATTTTAGCCCACATATTGGTACTTCGGTGGTAGATAATCTTTAATTGTTGCAGATAGAACAACATCCTTCTTGGCAATTGCCAGAACCATAACCCTAAAAATTCTTGTAATTGTTTTAACTAATTTTGCAAATTTAAGTTCTATTCAACTATAACATTACTACCCATGAAGTAATTAAAATGAACTTTATAATAAGCCGTTTAGTTGGGTTTGTCTACTCCGTCTCTAAAGTATGGTGGTCTGTGCTTAGTATAAATCTACTGCTGAACAGCAGACTCTTAAGTATAGCACGTCAGGACAGAGCAGATGTAATGAAACAATCGACTTCTGAACGCTGCCTGCAGCCTCTCATCTTTTAGCTGTACCTCATGAGGCCTCTGACTGCTCGTTTCTAATTTGATTTATTAGTGGCTTGAACAAAGATGCCCAGTGGATTCCTGTAAACATGTAGGGTGCAAGTCGGTTTAGGGGGACCAGACGGCATAATGTCTGGCTGTGAGGTATTGGCGGGGCTTTGAATTGCTGGTACTTTGGGGACTTAAAGGTTAGGGTAAAAACATTGAACCTTTTGGCTGCCTGAAGAGCCAATTACAGGATGTATTGGACATTGTGTAGCACATTGGAAGAAGAATGGATGAAGACTGGTATAATAATTTGTGGACTCGGAAAGCCTTTTCTATATATATATATATATTACTTCCTTCTGTTCTCTTTCTTGAGGTCATTTTGTCCCGGTACCACAACTGACTTGTAGATGTAACTCACCAGTAAGTGGAATTCTTCTTTAGCTAAACCTTTCGTTGACCTGTCGTACAGTTTGTCAAGCCATTTCTAGAGAAATATTACATAGTGAAGCTTATACAGGCATATCCCCACATTGTATATAACATACGTCTGCAGATACATTGTATCGATCCACAATGTCCATCATACATACCACCACACTGACTAATGAGCAGTCATCCTAGCCTATAACATATTTGGAAACCCCAGTGCCAAGTTTAAGCTATAGTTCCAGTTGCCCATATGGGGCATTCAGCCCTTGTGGACAGTATATACATGGCCTGAGTAACCAGCGGAACTGCATATCTTGAGAACATCATGTCTACAATTTAATCAACCAACTTTATTTATTCTGTGGTGTCTCCCCTAACTTTAGTAACATCCTTCAGAATCACAAAGGTACTGATGTCCAACTTAATGCAAAAACCTAATGGAGAGTCAAAACTTGGCCATGAACCAAGTCCAACCAAGGCAACATTTTTCAGAAGTTTGTATCTTCTTCTCAGGTTTAAAGGAGTTCTTTCTAGTACTATAAAAACACTCTTAGGTCCATTGGGTTCCTGTGATTTTGGCCCTAGAGTTGTGTTCATAAGATTTATTAAATAGTGCTGAGCCTTACTAGTGACAGTATCATTTATGTGTATATGATATGGTCCCCCGCACATGTATGTGGGCCCATGTATGTGGGCCCTGTTGGGGACAAGGACTTATGTAAGTGATTATTAACTGTGTAGATCACTATGGAATATGTTATAAAAATTACACAAAGTAACGTCCTCCAGTGATATCCAATTAATATGCCACAAATGTCTATTGTGAGAATAACTTTTATCAGTTTAAGTCCCAATAAGTCTTTAATTACCATAAACAGCAGAGTCCCAGTTTATTCTCTCAGGTGGAGTTTATTTTACCTGTGACACATGTGTTAATGCTATGACAGTACCTGTGGTGCTGAAAGCAGATGGCAGGTACAGTAGGTTTCGAGAAGGCAAATGCTGGGGAACAGCTCAGATGTGGCAACAAGGTTAGAATGAGACAGGGCACAGGTTGATCAGGATTGGAGATGTCACATAAAGCAAAATCAGAGAAGAGGTGGTTGGCGCACAATTGGCAGGCAAAGAGTAGTCAGAATCGGGCACAGTCGGCAACAAGATGTCCAGTAAACAGATAAGGAGAGAGGCAGAGTCAGATAGACACAGTTGGCAGCCAGGGTTATCCAACTGGCAAAAGTAACAATGGCCAAGAACAGGGGCCCAGGAATGAAATAGGAATACTGAGAACCTGATGTCTGAACACACCAACATTTAATGGTGTTCCCTTGATTGTCTCCTCCAACCGGATCTTCATTGAAATATAATCTCTCTGAGCCAGCGTTGCATGAAAATTCATCTGACAGCTACTTCATTCCTTAAAGGGAAGGTTCACTATCACAACCAATTTATTTTTATGCATCTAAAATGTAAGATGAAGCAACTTTGCATAGAGTCTTAATTATAAATCTCCTATCAATTTATGTCTACAGCCCTTTGGTAACAGACTACAAACAAACCCTGTGTAGTCGGACCCAGCAGACATGTTGCCGTCCATCTGCCCCCTACTTTTTACTAATCTACCACATGTCAGTTAGCAGGGAGTAGTGAATAGATGGAAGAAAGTATAGCTGCAGGATCAGACTACACCAGCTTTGTTTGTAGTCTGTTACCATGGAGACACATAGGTTGGCAGAGGAACTGTAGAGACAAAACAGTGGGAGTTTCTTTTTAATTAAGACTATTTACAAAGTTGCTTCATTCTGATAATGTTATACATTTTACCTGTAATATCATCCATTTTAAGGATACACAAGCAGAAAAATATATAAAAAGCGCTGTTGACACTTTGGATGTGGCTTTATGTGTTCGCTTTGTAAATTATTTTCCATGTCCGCCTGATAACATCACATTATACGTTTCCAAAGCCACCTTGAATGAAATCAGTAACACGGCTAGTTATGTATAAATCTATGCTAAAACTGTAAGCGATTTGATCACAACCAAACTGTTGATGGATGGGGCTTTTCGGGAACCTGTAAATGTAAATTGTTTGTCCTCTGGCCACTTGTGTTTTATTTGAAATTTATAAAACTTGAATGTGAACTTCCAGGTTGTGGCCTGGAGAATAACACAGCTCTAGAGTAGTTTGTCTCCTATCAGAAGGCATTAATAATTTACTCTCTAATTAAAAGTGAGGTCAAACAATGAAAACGCCTTAACTAAACAGTTGCAGCATGATGTATTAAATTGTCAAAGATATTTTTTTAATGGATGGGTTGGGACTTAGTGATTTATGATTTGGATGCCGGACAATGTGTATGTATATATATATATATATATATATATATATATATATATATATATATATATATACACTACCGTTCAAAAGTTTGGGGTCACCCCGACCATTTTGTGTTTTCCATGAAAACTCACCCTTATATTTATCAAATGAGTTGCAAAATGACTAGAAAATATAGTCAAGACATTGACAAGGTTTGAAATAATGATTTTTATTTGAAATAATAATTTTCTCCTTCAAACTTTACTTTCGTCATAGAATGCTCCATTTGCAGCAATTACAGCATTGCAGACCTTTGGCATTCTAGCTGTTAATTTGCTGAGGTAATCGGGAGAAATTTCACCCCATGCTTCCAGAAGGCCCTCCCACAAGTTGGATCGGCTTGATGGGCACTTCTTGCGTACCATACGGTCAAGCTGGACCCACAACAGCTCTATGGGATTGAGATCTGGTGACTGCGCTGGCCACTCCATTACAGATAGAATACCAGCTGCCGGCTTCTTCCCTAAATAGTTCTTGCATAATTTGGAGGTGTGCTTTGGGTCATTGTCCTGTTGTAGGATGAAATTTGCTCCAATCAAGAGCTGTCCACAGGGTATGGTATGGCGTTGCACAATGGAGTGATAGCCTTCCTTATTCAAAATCCCTTTTACCTTGTACAAATCTCCCACTTTACCAGCACCAAAGCAACCCCAGACCATCACATTACCTCCACCATGCTTGACAGATGGCGTCAGGCACTCTTCCAGCATCTTTTCAGTTGTTCTGCGTCTAGCAAATGTTCTTCTGTGTGATCCAAACACCTCAAACTTCGATTCGTCTGTCCATAACACTTTTTTCCAATCTTCCTCTGTCCAATGTCGGTGTGCTTTTGCCCAAATTAATCTTTTCCTTTTATTAGCCAGTCTCAGATATGGCTTTTTCTTTGCCACTCTGCCCTGAAGGCCAGCATCCCTGAGTCGCCTCTTCACTGTAGACGTTGACACTGGCGTTTTGCGGGTACTATTTAATGAAGCTGCCAGTTGAGGACCTGTGAGGCATCTATTTCTCAAACTAGAGAATCTAATGTACTTGTCTTGTTGCTCAGTTGTGCAGCGGGGCCTCCCACTTCTCTTTCTACTCTGGTTAGAGCCTGTGTGTGCTGTCCTCTGAAGGGAGTAGTACACACCGTTGTAGGAAATCTTCAGTTTCTTGGCAATTTCTCACATGGAATAGCCTTCATTTCTAAGAACAAGAATAGACTGTCGAGTTTCACATCTCTTTTTCTAGCCATTTTGAGAGTTTAATCGAACCCACAAATGTAATGCTCCAGATTCTCAACTAGCTCAACGGAAGGTCAGTTTTATAGCTCCTCTAAACAGCAAAACTGTTTACAGCGGTGCTAACATAATTGCACAAGGGTTTTCAAGTGTTTTCTAATCATCCATTAGCCTTCTAACACAGTTAGCAAACACAATATACCATTAGAACACTGGAGTGATGGTTGCTGGAAATGGGCCTCTATACACCTTTGTAGATATTGCATTAAAAACCAGACGTTTGCCGCTAGAATAGTCATTTAGCACATTAACAATGTATAGAGTGTATTTCTGATTAATTTAATGTTATCTTCATTGAAAAAAACTGTGCTTTTCTTTCAAAAATAAGGAAATTTCTAAGTGACCCTAAACTTTTGAACGGTAGTATATATATATATATATATATATATATATATATATATATATATATACATACATATATATGTCGGAATGAATAGTGAATGAAGGGTATGGATTTACAGGCTACAATATTATGGACTATGGAGTATCGATCAATCACATCCTTTTGGCTGATCGAGGGCCGGTATTTGGGGCTCGGTGGTGTATGTAATATACATAGCACAGGGCAAGAGGGCTGGTGCACAATACAAAGGATTTGACCGGCCAGAGCACAAAGGAAGCTTGTGACATTCTGCTAAAATTAAATCAAGTTACCGGGTGCACAGAAAGGGTAAGGAGGGGGGGGGGGGGGGCTTTTACATCCTGGCCAAAATGCGATTAATTTTTTTAAAGAAAACTTGAGACTTGTCCACCCATGCTCAACCATACATTTTGTTAAGCTAGGGAGAATTCATGTCTAATAATGTATAAATATCCCTGGATCAGTTATAGGGGGTGGAAAACTGTCCAATTGACCAGGGACCTCATTTCCTAGGAGGCCCCTTAAGGATAGGAACTGTAGGAGAAAGTGTAGCTTCTTAGTGTATGGGGATATTATTGTCATAGCACTATTTGGCGGTATTATGTGGGCTAAAATTATGACAAAAAACTGGCCCACTTTGCTTGTGGCCCAGCCATTTAGTCCTTAGATAATTCTGGTATGCAAAGCCTGTATAATACCACATAATACCACCATATAGCGCCCAGGGCCCTAATTTATATAAAACTAGCCCTGAAATACCTTAAAACCTTACATCATTGTTCATCCCAGCAGGAAACATCTTGGACCACATTGCATCAGTTACTACAAGTTATTACAAGACAAACATGGAAAAGTCTAATGGACTACTGTACTTGCTACTCTATTCTACGTAATGAACATTGTATAAAGAACATTTTTGAACAAAATAAAAAAAAATATTGAATACAGTTCATTGAGTCATCCTCAAATACCAATTTTTAAATGTGTTTTCTGGCCTTTTCAATTGATTTATGGGCCATCAATGTATGAATATTAGAGGTCCGACCCCTGGGACCCCTATCGACCCCGACTCTCAGGAGTGGTCCTTTCATTATTTATACAGGTGTACATATGAGTCTTTATTCACAATGTACATATGAGTTTGGAGGGCCTGGTACAGCAGCTTACATCTTCTCAGCCCCCAATGGGCTAAGCTGCAGTAACACAGTTGCCATCAATCCCCCAAATCTCCTAAACCCCCTTTAAAGTTTTTGTCTTCTTTTTTTTTTAGTTAAAGAGGCTCTGTCACCAGATTTTGCAACCCCTATCTCCTATTGCAGCAGATCGGCGCTGCAATGTAGATTACAGTAACGTTTTTTTTTTTTAAAACGAGCATTTTTGGCCAAGTTATGACCATTTTTATATTTATGTAAATGAGGCTTTCTAAAGTCCAAGTGGGCGTGTTTACAGTAAAAGTACAACTGGGCGTATATTATGTGCGTACATCGGGGCGTTTTTACTTCTTTTATTAGCTGGGCGTTGTGTATAGAAGTGTCATCCACTTCTCTTCACAACGCCCAGCTTCTGGCAGTGCAGACACAGCGTGTTCTCGAGAGATCACGCTGTGACGTCACTCACTTCCTGCTCCAGGTCCTGCATCGTGTCGGACGAGCGAGGACACATCGGCACCAGAGGCTACATTTGATTCTGCAGCAGCATCAGCGTTTGCAGGTAAATCGATGTAGCTACTTACCTGCAAACGCTGATGCTGCTGCAGAATCAACTGTAGCCTCTGGTGCCGATGTGTCCTCGCTCGTCCGACACGATGCAGGACCTGGGGCAGGAAGTGAGTGACGTCACAGCGTGATCTCTCGAGAACACGCTGTGTGTCTGCACTGCCAGAAGCTGGGTGTTGTGAAGAGAAGTGGATGATACTTCTATACACAACGCCCAGCTAATAAAAGAAGTAAAAACGCCCAGATGTACGCACATAATACACGCCCAGTTGTACTTTTACTGTAAACACACCCAGTTGTACTTTAGAAAGCCTCATTTACATAAATATAAAAATGGTCATAACTTGGCCAAAAATGCTCGTTTAAAAAAAATAATAAAATGTTACTGTAATCTACATTGCAGCGCCGATCTGCTGCAATAGGAGATAGGGGTTGCAAAATCTGGTGATAGAGCCTCTTTAACATTCCTTTTTCTGGGTAAGCTGGGGGACCACCAATATGGCCTCCAGCATAACTCAGCTTTCTCAGACTGGTAAACTTTGCTAGTTATGCAATGCTACATCCCTTGCTCTTATATTGATCTATAATGTTGTAGATTTTCTCCTCGGATCTCTAGGAAAGTTGCCTGGCAGCTATAATGGCATCAATGTTGGTTGTCAACCGTCTTGCGTGAAAACAAATTTAACGTAAAAAAACAGCTGAATAGAATTTAACAGAAGAGATCAAGATGACTCGATGTTGTCCCAACACAGTTTTCTGTCTATTGTGTTAACATAGTGATTTATCAAGAGTTTGGATTTGCTGTAAACAGTTTCTCCGGCATCTTCTGGACGTAGAAAAGAGAGATCTGCGTGTAGCCGTGCACTGGAGGACTCGGGATCATGTGCTGTGGTACCGTGGCATATGGCTTATTAATTTGCATGAAACAGTGAGGCTCCTTGCACCGGTGCTAGCTGCCTGGCTGGGCCGTGCCGCTCAGTTTATATGGCACTGGATCTATTGGACAGTGGTTTTTTTTTTATGCAAAGCTCCCCGTGATCTTGCCATTAGTGGGAGAGTGTTGCCTCAAATCTCTGTATTAATGAACTGGAGGCACAAAGCTCGTATAACCATCTGTGATGCCAAGCAACGGGCAGAAGGAAGGGAATGGAGGTGCTGGAATCTGAGCCAAGTTGTTTAACTTGCACTCGTGTTCCAAATGCTTATGTCAGCGCTATCCAGCTAAACCCGCCACCTCCTGCCTGTGCCCTAGTGACTTATGTAATGAAAATAATGGGTTTAGGGGAAAAACAAAAATTCATGCTATGGAAATCTTGCCAAAAACAAAACTGCCTGCAATTCTGAAAATATGTGGGCGCTGCATCAAGTAACCTTTTCACTGCCAAAAACCTACGTTTACGAGGTGCAAAATATTGGATTTTGTGCTATGCATACCTATACAGCGCACCGATATTTTAACAGATGGGTTTTCTTTAATAAAAATTTCCAGCAAACTCAACCTAGAGTAGTAGTCTCCAACTTGTGGCTCCTCAGCTGTTGCAAAACTACAATTCCCATCATGCCCTGACAGCCTGCGGTGGTCGTCTGGTTATCTAACTAGGTCCGTAAATCTTGGCTGCCATATGGATGCTAAGATGAGCTCATATTACAGCCATGTATGTTAAAGGTGTGGTCCAATTATTTTTAAATTAGGCTTAATCATAGTACTGTTATGCACTTTTCTAATATACATTCTCATAATTTTCACGATCCCTGCTTGCTTTCAGTGAATGGAAAGAAACTTATTACTTCTTTGTGGGTACAAATACAATGGGCGAAAATACTGCGGATTTTCTGCAACGGATTTCATTGCGGAAACTGCGCAGCGTATTACAGTAGCAGCAGTGGCGGTGAGAGCTGAACAAATCTCATCCTCACTCAGTGGAAAAAAAATAGCTGAAAAACAGGTCATTATTTTTTTTTTAAGCAGCAGCCTGTCAATTTATGCTACGGAATCGCTGCTTTTCTGTTGCGGGTTTTCTCCATTGAATTCAATGGAGAGTTAAAACCTGCAACAAGGCATGTGTTGCGGTTTTTCCGGCGGAAACTTGCAATTTTCGACGCAAAAATCACAAGTGAGAGGAAAATTAATAAAAAAGTTTATACTTACCCTCTGCCGTAGTCCCAGCAACGTGTTCCTCTATTCTGAGTGCAACCCGGTCTCCTAGGAAGAAGTTTCATCCCCTGTGACTGCTGCTGCCAATCAAAGGCTGCAGCGCTCACCGTGTCCATCTCAGGAGGCCGGGCAACGCTCAGAAGAGAGGTACGCTTTTCCATGACTACGTCCGGGGTAAGTATAAACTTTTTATTCCTGCAGGATCTCCGCAGCGGACATGCCGCTGAAAAACGGTACCACAATTTGGTATGGTCTTTCGGATGGAATTCCCAGGGTGGATACTCTGTGTTCTTTTACGCAGCGTACCCACCCAGAGTGATCGTACTGTAAGGGCGGGTTCACACATGGCGGAATTTCACTTAAATTCCGCTGCGGACACTCCGCAGCGTTAATCCGCAGCGGAGCCGTTTCTCCATTGACTTTCACTTTAATTTAGCAGTGTTCGTTTACACGATGCGTACAATTCCGCTGCGGAGCATAGGCTGCGGAGCGGAATTTGGTGTCCGCAGCATGCTCTGTCTGTTGCGGAGCAGTGGCGGACTGGTTGCGGACTCATGGCGGAATTTCTCCATTGACTTCAATGGAGAGTCAAAATTCCGCAATGAAGTCCGCAGATCTTATGTGTGCTGCGGAGCGTATTGTTTTTACTACCATGACATTTCTTCATTCTGGCTGGACCTATGTATTTCTAGGTCTACAGCCAGACTGAGGAAGTCAATGGGGCTCCCGTAATGACGGGAGCGTTGCTAGGAGACGTCTGTAAATAGTCACTGTCCAGGGTGCTGAAAGAGTTAAGCGATCGGCAGTAACTGTTTCTGCACCCGGGACAGTGACTACCGATCTCAATATACATGTATCTGTAAAAAAACATATAAGTTCATACTTACCGAGAACTCCCTGCTTCTGTCTCCAGTCCGGCCTCCCAGGATGACGTTTCAGTGTAAGTGACGGCTGCAGCCAATCACAGGCCAAGCACAGGCTGCAGCGGTCACATGGACTGGAGCGTCATCCAGGGAGGTCGGGCTGGATGCCGAAAGAGGGACGCGTCACCAAGACAACGGGCGGTAAGTATGAATTTCTTTGACTTTCACTAGGGAAAGTGCTGTCCCTTCTCTCTATCCTGCACTGAATAGGGAGAAGGGAAGCACTTTTCCCGCAGTCCGCAGCAGCTAGTCCGCATCAATTTTCTGCACATTTTGTGCAGATCCGCAGCCGTAATCCGCAACCCGGATTAGGTGCGGCATTGATGCGGACAGTTGCGGAGGAATTCCGCCATGTGTGGTCATGCCCTAAGAGATTGCTACAATTTTGTTTCTAGTCTTGTAAATTCTCCATGAGCACAAATATATCTCCTGTCCTGATGCAATATTTCAGGGTAGTTAAAATGTATCCGCTGTCCAGGTACATATGCCTGTCATTAAAAAAAGGACAAAATGTATACCGTGCGATGTATGTTTTTTTTGGATACAGTATTGAAAAGTGCAGTCGACTAAACGTTGCAGTACAGTTGGGAATCCTGGTGTATCCTGGCCAAATGGACACCTTTTTGGGCATATGTTTTCCCACTAATGTTGAGAAATTTTCCTGATGTATTCGCCGACATTACACCACAACACAACACAAGACGTCAATGATGCATGCAACAGACTGAGGCTTGCCATACATTTAGATAGCTGACTCCCCCATAAACATTTTTCTTTCCCCTGACATCGAGTGGGCAGTCAATAGACCTTCATACACATAAATTGTCGAAATAAAAAGCAACGGATTTGGCTGACTTTGAGCCTGTCTATGGCCAGTTAAGAGTTTGAAGAGCAGTAGGGCCATGTGCAGGGCAGTGATCTCTTATCAGACTGGTGTAAGTGTACACTTGGCGTATTTACTTTGTATTTCTACAGCTTAAAAATACAGTACGGAAAACTACAATGTGTGCCTATGGGAACTGCAAAAGATTTCTCTAGTTCTGGCCTTGCGGAATATTTCTCCCATAGACATACATTGTAAAGTTTTTCGCAGCGCATGTTTACGCTGTGAATATACAAAGCAAGTACGCCACATATGAGCGCACCCTAAATCCGTGGTATCAATTACAAATTTATAAGAACTTGAGTTCATAAATTCAAATTCTTTTATGATATAAATATATAGGTGGTGGTTAATTTGAGATCATAAGATTTAACAATGAAAACATAAGTTCCTGCAGGACAAAAATAGGGATTATTATCCTATTAATACCCAATATATGTTTTAATGCCACTAATTAATGAGTTAACGGATTTCCTATTCACAGACCTCTTTTCCTAATTCAGCTGATTTCCAAATAATTGAAAGTCGGGAATTCCTCCAAGCCGCTGATGAGATGATAATTCAGTAACCCAATCACTGTTATTAAACACTGCTCAATTAGGGATGTTCTTATCAGTAAGATTTCCACGTGTTTAATAAAATCGGATCCGGCGTGAGAAATATCCAACATAAGGAAACATTCCTTGTAACCACAAATATATGTCTCAAAGAGTTGCAGCCATATTATATAAAGTCTTGCACAGAAATCTTTATTATATTTATCAATGCAGATTAAATTACTCTAATTGAAGTTGTTGTCTATTAGAAAAAAGGATTACTTCCGGTTCCGGCGCTGGGATGTGAGGACGGCGTGAGGTGAGCTCCCGAGACCCGATCCCCTGAACCTCCGCCGCCACACACACCCGCAAAATAAACCTACCTCGGCAGTTAGCTGGAGGCACGGTGAGAGGGCACAGATAGTGCATGGAGCGGTACCTCCTCAGGAGCGGCAGCCGCGAGAACACCCGTCCGTCCGGACACACGAGGCAGGGAGAGGAGATATCCAAGATGGCGACGTTGCAGCATGTCTCTCCGCCGGGCAGCAGGCCACAGAGTCCAGAGCCCCCTGTAGAGCAAATATCACAGCCGGAGGTGGCAAAACTGGATTATAGGAGATTGGCGATAGAAGTTGCCACACATCTAGCTCCCGACATCAAAGATTCGCTGGTGGCTACGGTAACAACGACATTGCAGAAACTGCAAAATGAGGTTACGTCACATGGCACACGGCTGGATGAACTGGAGCAACGAGTCAGCCTTATGGAGGATGAATCAGCGGGGGCACACACACACATCCAAGGCCTATTGCAAGACAACTCCAGGCTCAGAGACCGCCTGGAGGACTTGGAAAACCGCTCCAGGAGGAACAACCTCAGAATTGTCGGCCTGCCTGAGCACATTAAACCCCAGCACTTACAGGGGATATGCGAAATGGAGCTTCCAGAAGCCCTAGGCCTGAACAGGTCTTGCAGAGTGGAGAGAGCGCATCGGGTCGGCCCACCGGGTGCAGTAAAGGCCAACACAGGAGAACCGCACAACAGGCCACGTCAAGTGATTATGCGATACCTAGACTACAATGACAAAGAGGAACTCTTGCGAACCTTTAGGAATCGAAATACACCATTACAGCTTCGAGGAGCTAAAATAATTTTATTTGCCGACTACTCTGCAGATGTCACGCGGAGACGGAGATCATTTGGAGGAGTATGCACTACTTTATACAAGAGCAAAGTTAAATTCCAGCTGCAATACCCGGCAACATTGAGGGTTACAAGACCAGACGGTTCAGTCAAGGTTTTTCATACGCCGGAGGAGGCGACGCTCTTCGTGGACAAGATGGTGAGACATGAGAACTCCGACGCAACAATAGCGAACACCCGGCAGAGCTCAACGACAAAGAAAAAGACCTCGATGGACTCAGCATTAGCACGGGACAGTTCCTGGTCCTCCATTGCCCGGGTTCCATCACCCAAGCAACAACGCACAGAGTCCTCCAAATCCTTGCAAGGATCCCGCATTGATAGGATGATGGAGGCGCTACCGGACTGATGAGTATAACTTGCAATATGGAGGGTGTATACATGTCTCATGTCACGCACAAATGTGGTTTTACTGTGGGGTACGAAGGCTAGACATATAAGGCATTATAATTGTATCTAAAGGGTAGGATATTGTACATTAATGACACCCTGGCAAAAGGAATGGTCCAGAAACACCCGAGGGTCATTAAAATCACAAAAATAAGGAGGGGGGGGGGAGGGGGAAGGGCCTTCACCCAGAAAAAAGTGAAGTCAGGCATACCAATATGACGCGAGACACACAAGAGAGAGTGTGGACTTTGCTGGTCGGGTATTATGTTGATACTGGTTATAATACTGTTTTTTTACTGTTTGCACATGAAAATGTTATGGGTTTAGGAGCAACGTGGAGCAGGAACCTCCGAGCAGCCACCATAGGAACGGGGCGCACATGCCCGGAAATAGATATACAAAATAACTCAAATTTGATCCTTATAGAGAAATTTAGAATATGCAAGTGACCTCATGGAATGTTAAGGGGCTCCGGTCCCCCAATAAACGGATGATGGTTCTTCGTCACCTAAAAAAATTACACACTGACATCGCTCTCCTACAGGAGACCCATTTGGAGGAGAGCGACTTCCACCGCATGAAAAAAATGTGGGTGGGTGCAGTTTACGGCTCTTCAGCTTGTGGTCGTAAAGCAGGTGTACTCATTTTGATCAATAGAAATATGATACACAAGGTACTACGCACAAATTCCGACTCGGCAGGTCGCTTGCTCCATGTCGTTCTTGACACTCCGTGTGGGGTCCTAAGCATATACAACATCTACGGACCCAATGATGATAACGTTAAATTTTATAATGAATTGGAAAGGGCGTTGCTAACAGATGATATTCCACATAAATTGGTAGGGGGTGATTTCAATTCTGTCTTAGACCACAGAGAGGATAGGAGGTCACACAAAATTCAAGAGTCGGGATCCATTTTTGCAGGGACCCCCAGAAAGCACGATAGGGTATTGGGACCTTTACTAGAGAGCACTCATCTAATAGACGCATGGCGGGAGGGCAACCCGGACGCAAGGGAATTCACACACTATTCGCATTCTCAGCAGTCATGGTCAAGGATAGATTACATTTTCATATCGGCACCCTTGAGGCAACGAATAGGAGTTTCTACTGTGGGGGACTTGGTGATATCGGATCACGCACCTATAATGATATCCCTTCAAGAGGTGTACCCGAGAGGGACAGATTTTATTTGGCGCTTTCCGGCTCATCTAGCGCTAGATGATACATTCAAAAGACAGTTGCAGGGATGGTGGTTGGAATACGCATCCGAGAATGACGGGCACAGGGATAATACCTCCCTCTTTTGGGACACAGCGAAGGCAGTATTGAGGGGTAGGATTCTCGCTTACTCTGTAAGCAAAAAAAGGGAAATAGCAAGACAATTTAAAGCAGCAAGCAGTGCGTTGAGGTCAGCATACACAACATATCTCTCCCAACCAACGGAGGGCAATAGACAAACCTGGGTACAGGCCAAACACAACTTTGATGAGTGGACTTCTCAGAAAGAAATAACCCGCAATTACGAGTTTGAGGCAACAATACACAGATTTGGAAATAAGGCGGGAAGATTGCTAGCAAATGTAGCTAGGGGACAACGCCCGGCACAACACATAGCCAAACTTAGGGATCACACGGGACAAATCACGGGAGATCCTTCACATATAAATTCCATTCTGGCCAGATTCTACGAGGAGCTGTATTCCGATGAATCAGTCTCACCGTTAGAGGCTACACTCCTGGACAGCACCACTCTTCCTGTCATCTCAGAGGATCAACTGCAAATACTGAATGCGCAGGTTACTAGGGAGGAGGTAGATAGGGCTATCAGAAACCTGAAAAACTCCAAAGCCCCAGGCCCAGATGGCTTCTCAGGAGAATTTTACAAAGCGATGAGAGAACAGGTGACCGAAACCCTGGTTTCGCTCTTTAACAATGCCCTGGGTAGTGAAGGTCTGCCACCATCGGCAAACACGTCCTATATCAAACTTCTGTTGAAACCAGGAAAAGATCCCCTGCTACCAGGGTCTTACCGACCCATATCCCTGATAAACGTCGATGCGAAACTTCTCTCTAAAATCATAGCAAATAGATTAGCGGATATAATGCCGCACCTCATAGCTCCTGAGCAGGTGGGGTTCATTAAGGGGAGATCGGCGGTCACCAATATTAGAACGGTATTGGCGGTGCTAGACAGGGTGCAGCACAGTCCAGGACAGGGGGAACACCCAGCACTGCTTTTGCTGGATGCTGAAAAAGCATTCGACAACGTTAGATGGAAGTGGCTGGATGCGGTTCTGGACAGAGTAGGGATTACCGGGGCTTTTCGAAACCTACTGCGACACATTTATAAGTCCCCTAATGCTAGGATCTGCACCACAGGGTTTCTATCTCAGCCGTTTCGCTTATATAAAGGCACAAGACAAGGCTGCCCGCTGTCTCCATTGCTGTTTAATCTGGCATTGGAGCCACTGGCAAGACATTTGAAATCTTCAGAGGTATTCAGAGGCATCTCGGTGGGGGAAATGGAGGTTAAGGAAACACTGTTCGCAGATGACATACTTTTATTCCTAGCAAACCCCTCACGGGACGTTCCACGGGTATTTCAGACGCTAAGTGACTTTGGGGAATATTCAGGATATAAAATTAATTATTCAAAGTGCCAACTGCTAGATTTGGGACCGAAGGAGGGTAGTCATGGTCGACTATTGGATGCTCTAGATGTGGAGATAGTGCGGTCACAGATCACGTATTTGGGCATCAAGGTGGGGCGAGCACCTAGCTCCCTATATGATCTAAATTATCCCCCTTTGATACGGGACATACAGGCGGATCTTCTGAGGTGGCACGGACTGCCCCTTTCACTCCTGGGAAGGTGTGCCTTGGTCAAAATGTCGGGATTTGCAAAACTACTATACCCCTTACAAACCATTCCATTACTAATCAAACACGGGGATATCAATACACTAAATTCGTCCTTCACTAAATTCATATGGGGGGGAAGAAAACCGAGAATAGCACTGGCAAAACTTATGTTAAGAAAAGAAGAGGGGGGCATTAACTTCCCTAACATACGGGGATACAACCTGGCATGCTTGAGCAGACACTTGCTGGATTGGCAACATGGCACCGGATGCCATTCCAACATCAACCTAGAAAGGCAGCTAGCAAAACCATGGGATCTTATGGCTTTAGTGCATACAGCATTTGCGTCCCTGCCCACTAACATTAAGAGATCGGCCCTACTACGGGATACCATTATCACATGGAAAGTATTGCGTAAGCATTATGGTCTTCCATATCGCATTTCAAAACACATGCCTATATGGAGACATCCAGATTTGTGGGCGGGAAGGCATAGTCAGCTACTCCAGAGATGGAGAGAGAGAGGGATAGCGACTCTGGGTGACATGTTCCAGGAACAGGAAGGGAGATGGCTGACCCTGCAGGAAATACAGACAAAGTACAATTTTGACCATCCCCAACATCTACAATATTATCAAATATTATCTTCATGCAAAGCAAAACTGGCGGACATATCCGACGAGACCCACCCCAACCTGTTTGACTCATGGTTCCTAAGCACACACCACAGGTCCATATCGCAACTGTATAACACCCTAAAGCCAGTGCTATTAAAGGTGACACCAGCTCAGGCATTTATGAAATGGGAAAAGCTATTTGGCTTGCCTAATATTGCCAAACATGTGGAAATGGGGTTGGTGGATCTCAGAAAACATATAACAAGCGAGAAATGGAGAGAAACCCACTTAAAAATCCTCCATCATGCCATATATGCGTTCACCTTGCCCCCTTCCATAACTAAACCAGATAGAAAGACTTCATGCCCGAGGTGTGGATCACCTCGCACAGACATGTACCATGGGTTTTGGGCATGCACCAAAATACAGCCATTTTGGAAAGAAATGACATCTTTAGTGCAACAAATAAGCAAATTTAAGGGGCTCCTGGGGCCAATGGAAGTTCTTTTACATGTCCAGCATGATGGAGGGTCAGATGACACAGAAGTAACCCACTTGCCCCCCATTACACATGCGGCATTGATGGTGGCAAAACGATGCATACTCCAGAAATGGTTGGTACCAGATATCCCGCAATCAAGTGAGGTTGTACAGGGGATGAAAAGCCTATTCTATTTAGATAGAATGGATGTTCTAAAACACAAAGATGCACAAGGGGGGAGATTTTTTGGGAAATGGAAACTATTCATAACAGAGCATTTCTCGGGGGAGGAGATATGCAAAATGATCGATCCATTCACGGGATCACCTTGGTACCTGATAGAGGATCTTAAGGGCACCTTAGGAGTGTTGAGAACACGTAGAACATAATATCTATAACTTTGAAATGATATCTAGGCCAACTCGGTTAGGAATGTAGCTTCATGTGGCTCCAGTTTAGGTTATTCATGTTTATACGTATATTAAATAAGTTTTGTATGCATTGTTTCTCAGGGATATTCATTGTTAACGCTGTTCACCAAATGTTATGGAAATTTCTGTAATGACCTTCAATAACTGTCACATAATGATGTAAACAACTATGAGCTTAGTGTCATTGTAGGAATGTGTTTTTTTCATACCATCAACAATAGGTGACTATATTCCTGTAACAGTTTATTGCATATCATGTTATGTGAAAAATTTTCAGAAAATCAATAAAAATATGTTTTAAAAAAAAAGAAAAAAGGATCTGGATTTTTGTTTTCCCAAAAACAGTGCCACTCTTGTTTATAGGATGTGTCTGGTACTGCAACTCTGCCCTATTCAAGTAAAGAGGGCTGAGCTGCAATACCAGACACAGCCTATAAAAAGGAGTGGTGCTGTTTCTTTTTTCTAATCTAAGGAGCTTTAAAGGGAATGTATCACCTGTATGTTTGTTTCCTAATTAAAATCAGATTGTAAAACATAATCTTTTTTTCTAATCTGTTTTAATTTTTGATTGAATATTTTTTTAATTCTATTTTCTATACATGATTGTGGGGTCAGCCATCTGGTCTGAGCTGCTGTTAACAGCATTTAGATATATACTTTACAGCAGCCACATGGACCATAGCAACCTGTGAACAGGAGGGGATCCATTGACATCTATGGGAGAGTGTAGTGGGCATGCTCTGTGACCTGTGCAGAGGTCACAGTGCAGGAAAGGGGAGAAGGGGAGTGGTGTCCATCCCCTATTGTCAATGGTGGATCCTGTGTTATCTATATAATGGTGTTACCTTTCATTGTAATCCTGCCTGTGATGATAATCAGATGACTGCTGAGAAGTGATCTCCACAGAACAGGAAGGGCCAGTCTATTGTAAGGCTCTGTGGCTAGAGTCGAAACTGCAAGATTTTAGGATTATTTTTTTATATAGATAATAACAAAGAAAATAAAAAAAACACCAAAATTCTTTAAAAATATGTTTAACCTAAAAACTTGATTCAAACAATAGGTCATTTTCTAATAACACATTCCCTTTAAGTGATCACTTTTCTGAGCAGTATCACGTTGTCCAATATTTCCTAGGTTTGCTGAGATTGTAGATCACGCATGTGCTTTAAGTGCAGCAACTTGACCTTTGTCGATTTCACTGAAAGTCTTAATTTTCAGGTCTTAAAAAGAACTTAGCCAAAACGGTGAATGTTTTGGCAATATTGAAAGAAGTTGGTAGATAATTTTTGTTGCACATTTCTAGAGGATTTTTGCCATTTCAATGGCATGCATACCGTAGTGGCAGTCTTTGCAGCTCTTATGGGTGCCATGGCTAAGGATATGGACAACTCACTTTTAGCATCATCTCTCTTCTGCATGGGGTTGTAAAGCACCCTCAGTATAATGTTAGAGAGCGAAGGGGAATTAAACCTTCTCCTTACATGGGATTGGAAAGTGCGGCAAACATTCACCTAACCCTTCTTTCCCACGATAAGGGGGTTCAGTGGTGGGGTCCAGCGCCAGGAAGACAGGCCCTTTCCTCTATCACTTTCTTTTTAGATATATTTGGCACCGTTCCAGTAGAAAATAACAATATGTTGTTTTTTTTTTTTTTAAAAAGTGGAAGAAATAAATTGTTACCATCGTTCTCTAAGTATTTGAGAGGCTAATTCCCATTTCCTTGCCGTGCTTGGGTGGCTTAAAGTCTAGTAACACAATCATCTCAACACACATCAAAAGCACTCTATAAAAATAAATACAAAAAATTAAGAAGAAATAATAATAAAAACCTTCTACTAACTAGGGCTATAACTAATGATGGTAATAAATTACACTGCTTTTGGGCATCCATTTGTCAAGACACCACACAATCCTTGGGCGGTTATGCAGAAGAAATCAGCCTTAATAACAAAGCACAGTTTTTCCAGGGTGCTGAATGGATTTTGGAATTTAATAATGCTGTGTAAATTGCCTGCAAGGAGGAGGGGTGTTGTCTGTTGGCTAGAGGTCTGGGCAGGCTGTCAGACGCGCGCAGTTGGCGCAGGTTGGTAATCTATTTGACAAGGAAAAAGACTGAAATTTCACTTTGCAAGCTAAATGCTTGATTACAACTGCTGCAGAAACTCTTTGAATTGATTGTTTCTAAATACAAGTTGGCATTTGATCCAGAATCTCCAGTTCAACACATTAAAGTGGTTCTATATTTTTACGTATTGGTGTCAATAATCTGAGCTCTGACTGTACCATAAGACCACATGAACATTGCCGTACTACAGATCCATGTCGCTATGGGTCCATACTACTGTGCCTCCGATTTTATATGTGGTGTGATTCATTGTATGTTGTATTATGAAGGTATTCTCCCCCTAAAGCAGGAGATGAGTATGTAGATTTTGTTGGAGGCAGTGACCAGGTCACTTATTTGCTGATGTTAGTAAGGTAGGAATAGAACATACTATAGCCTATCAAATCATGGGAATGATGAAAGTATCAGAGAATATTACTAATCAGATCATGCGAAGTATAAACCCGGAGGAAGAGGAGTGTACTAGTCTGTAGCCAGTAAGGTCATGTGATGTGTAACAGCAGCAGTGGAGGAGGGTATTGGTTTTGTACAAGACAGTGACCTGTCCACTTGGATGTAATAAGGTTGAGTGGTTTTCACATCAGTAATACTTATGCCATATTCACAGGATATACCATAAATGTCTGGAACATCCAACACTGGAACACTCACCTATCTGAAGAACAGAGGTCCGCTGACCCCCATCCCCCTAGTCAAAGGGCCTGCAAGCCACTGCATCCAGGAGGAGAATGAACGAAGATGTAGCCGCACACCTCCCTCTGGATGCAGCAGCTTTTGGCTGCCTCAATTGGTAGGATGTCGGTCAGCGGACACCCACCTACCCGATAATTTGATGTCCCAGAGGTGGATATACAATAAATGTCTTTGGTGGGAAATGCCTCTATAATAGGTCAGAGACTGACACTTAGTGAATGAACAGTGTTCTCCACCAGCACGTATATGTGAATAGTGATGCAGGACTCTTGAAAAGGCTATGTAGCCCAGCAAATATCGATAGAAACAAAGGAAATCTATCCATCTTAATTTATGTGTGGTCATTACCACAACCAGAGGCACATGGGACTCCAAGAAGTAGATTTATTTCACATAGTGGTTATGCTTCTTCTTTTCTTGAATTTATTATACTTCTTAGGCTTCGTTCACATCTGCGTCAGGGCTCTGTTCAGGCGTTCTGTCTGAGGTTTCCGTCAGAACGGAACCCTGACTGAAACAAATCGAATCCATAGGTTTCCGTTTGCATCACCATTGATTTCAATGGTGATGGATCCGGTGCAAATGGTTTCCGTTTGTTTCCATTGTGCAAGGGTTTCGTCGTTTTGACTCAATGAATAGTGCAGTCTACTACGGTATTGCTTCCGTCAAAACTACGGAACCCTTGCACAACGGAGACAAACAAAAACCATTTGCATCGGGTCCGTTACCATTGAAACCTATGGTTTCCGTTTTTTTCAGTCAGGGCTCCGTTCTGACGGAAAGCTCAGACGGAACGCCTGAACGGAGCCCTGATGCAGATGTGAATGAAGCCTTACTTATATCTGGGGTTCTGAGTTCAAATCCAAGTTGGGCAACATTTGCTCACGTCATGTTCATGTGGTTACTAACACAGTCTTTTTTTTACCTACAAAAAGGAACAACATTACTTAATCTCAGCCTCTATAACTGTAGTTTTGCCCGTGACAGAGAAAGTTGAACATTTTCTCAACACAATGCTCAAGAACAAGTTGGACTTATATAAAGTTATACTAATCCTAGATTACGAGATATAGTACCAGATAGCTCATGAATTCATTCATCTCATGTGACATAGAAAATAACAGTCAAAAACCTTAGTAATTAATTTGTCCCATTAGTAAGTGTGATGCTATTAGAGCCATACGTATAAGAAAAGGAGCCCCATACCAAGAATCAATAGGGGAATGTCACTTATAATTCTCGGTAGTGCCAAAAGGACAGAAGGGCCTGGGGATTGTTTGCTCTTTCTATGTTATTAACATGACTCTTGTCCCAATTTCCCCCTATCTTGTTTGCTAACATCACAATTCCTATGAAGAAGGGAGTCTTTCATGGGTTCTCAACAGTAAAGGAGTTGGGATCAACCTTGAAAAAGCCATCTCTCTTACTAAGGGCATATATAGAGGAAGGGGGGCCCAAAAGCAGCAATTAATATAGGAAATACCCTTATAATGCTGGATAATGTCAACCTGGACAGAAGGGCCTAGAACATGTTTGCCCTTCCCATTCCCTTTCCGTGACCCTTGTACCGGTTTTTCCAAAATCTTGTTTATTAACATCACAATTCCTATGGACAAGGGAGTCCTTAACAAGTTTTCAACAGTAAATGAGAAGGCACCAACCTTGAAATAGCCTTCTTTCTTTACTAGGGGGAGAGAAAAGTGGGCCACATAGCAAGGATCAAAATGAGAACCCCACGTATAATATTGGGTAATACCAACCAGGACAGAAGGGCCTAGGACTTGTTTGCTTTTCCCATCCCCCTTTAAATGACCCTTGTTCCGGTTTCAACAGTAAATGAGAGGGGGACCAACCCTGAAAGAGCCTTCTCTCTTACTAGGGGCGTACATAGAGAAAAGCAGGCCCCAAAGCAGCAATTAATATGGGAACTACACTTATAATGCTGGAAAATGCCAACCAGGACAGAAGGGCGATTTCCATGACCCTTGTACTTTTTTCCTCACTCTTGTTTGCTAACATTACAATTCCTATGGAAAAGGGAGTCCTTAATGGGTTTTCAACAGTAAATGAGATAGGAACCAACGTTGAAAGAGCATTCTCTCTTACTAGGGGCATACATACATAGAGAAAAGCGGGCTCCAAAGCAAGGTTCAAAATAGGAATCGCCTGTATAATGATGGGTAATGCCAACCAGCACAGAAGGGCAAGGGACTTGTTTGCTCTTCTTAGGTCCTTTCTATGATTCTTGTGCTTATTTCCCCCACTCTTGCTTGTTAACATTACAAGTTTTATTGTGAAGGGAGTTCTTCACATGTTCTCAACAGCAAAGGGAAGAACCTTGCAATCGCCTCTCCCAAATTAGGGAATACATAGAGGAAAGTGGGGCCCATATCAACAATCAAAATGGGAGCTGCCCTTATAATGCCAACTAGGACAGAAGGGCCTGGGGCTACTTTGCCCTTCTCATTCAATTCCCACAACCCTTGTACCGATTTCTCCCACTAAAATTACAGCTCCAATGAAGAAGGGAGCTCTTCACATATTCCCAACACTCAACAGCTGAGAGGATAGTACCAACCTCCACAGGGCCCACTCATTCCACGGGCCCAATAACAGCCGCTTCGGACTGCCTCTATAATGTGTACACCCTTGACTGTCACCCTGTTGCTCTGAATAAATGTCACTTTTTTTCAGATGTATTTGAGGAAACTTTGTCGGCAGAACTCTTCCAATATCCTTCTTGCAACTTTTTCTTAACGTACAGAGCGGGTTAACTTTTACTTTCGGGGCCTAGAATTATTGATGAATAAATTACAATACAGGATAGCAGGCTTTATGAAATCTATTTTAACAAAACCCAAGAAAGCCTGCCAGTATGATAATTCACGACCCGAGATTTTCTTTTGACTCCACTTGAGAGCGGTAACACTGTACAATGAGTAGCAATCATTATAAATTCTTTTAACATTTCATTGTGAAAACAGTAATTCTTACGAACCTTCTTTTACTTTTAATGCATGTGTGCCGTGAAATTCCATAGGAATCACTCAGCAATGGATAATTGTTGAATCTTCCCTGCGCTGTGACCACGTCTAGGCCTTATCTGCCAGACATTTTGTTATGTAAATAGCGATTCTTTCATTGTCAAGCACAATCGGGCCAATAGCATTGAACAGATAGGTTTCTCGATGAAAAGTATTTCTGAAAAAGCCATTTTACTGAAAGTTTGCCATCTTTGCCCGCAAACATATGCAAAGCCTCCCACACAAATTGAAACAGTCAACGGCATTGTTTTTATGCTGTTTGCACTTTAACTGCAATAAGATAAATGTACCCAATTATACAAGCTAGACATGTGGTATGGCATATGTGCTGATAACCTAAACAGAGATTGGAACGTACTTTGCCAGATACCCGACATTGTTTTACATACAAACGGATTAAATTTCCACTGTGCTATCGGAGATTCTTCAACCTACTTTAAAACATCTGGCACATTATCAAATGAGGTTAAGAGAGGCATTTAATGCCTGGGAAAGCCCTCTCTCCCTGGAAACCGAAGCAGGCAGCAAACTAAATCAATACGGAGTATGATAATAATACAGTCGCTTATCTAACACATCTCATAATTACAGATTGGAGTCCTAAAAAAAAAAAAAAAAAATTCTCACCGGTCGGTCACGCTGCCTGCAGCTTAAGCCGACCGTCCAATTTTAATCTTTTTCAATTGCGGAGGACGTCAATATCAGAACCAATATTATATGGAACGATCGGCTGGGCATTTGTTGTGTCAAATAAAGTCTCGCTATAGATTATGTTTAATTAGGAATATACTTTAGTGAGCTCGCCTATAGATGAAAAGGCCTCGAGTCTATCGCTAGATTGGCTTGATAAACTTTTTCATTAGAGATAATTGAATGACTCAGAGTTGGCTCTGCAGGATGAATTTATTTTATATTTGGCTGTTTTCACAGAAATTGTCCAACATTTGTGTTTTTCAAAAAAATACCAGAGAAATCTGGTTTTAGAGCATGAATTATAGCCTATAATGGTGGTTAGGATGGTTGTCTTGCTGTGCTCAGGGCAGGTACCATCTACAAGCAATGCAAAGGTGAATGCATGTATTATAGAAGCCCAGGAAGGCCCATAATTGGCCCCATAGTAGGGCCAGCCAGCTCAGGTTAGTCCTATATTTCTATTCACAGACAACAAAAGTAATCCCAAAGTAACACCACTCTCTCACTAACAAGTAGGAAAGAAAGTACTGGGTTCACCAAGATGGGGAACCAGCAGTAGGAAAGGGACCCTATTTTTTTTAATCTATCGATCGATCGATCTATCTATCTATCTATCTATCTATCTATCTATCTATCTATCTATCTATCTATCTATCTATCTATCTATCTATCTATCTATCTATCTATCTATCTATCTATCTATCTATCTATGCAGTGGCGTAACTACCGCCGTAGCAACTGCTACGGGGCCCGTGGCATGAGGGGGCCCGTGTTGCCTGCCGGCACGGACCCCCACCATGGCCGCAGGCTCCGCTAGCAGCCGCTATGGCTGCTACAGCGGGACGCCACTGAACACTACGGCAGAGCAGGGAGGTATCTCCCCGCTCTGCCATTAAACAAAAGACATGTATCCCCTATCCACAGGACAGGGGATACATGTGTGATCGCTGGCATTGATAGGGAGAACGGGGGACTGAAAGTCCCCTGATGTTCTCCATCACAAACCTCGGACTTCCGGGGTCTGTGTCGGTAGCTCCGTAGAAATGAATGGAGCGCCGCTTGCGCTTGTGCGCATGCGTGACCTGCGCTCCTTTCATTTTTATTGAGCTGCCGACACAGACGCCGGAAGTCCGAGGTTAGTCATAGAGAACTTCAGGGGACTTTCAGTCCCCCGTTCTCCCTATCAATGCCAGCGATCACACATGTATCCCCTATCCTGTGGATAGGGGATGCATGTTATTTGTAGGACACACTATAGGTCGCATTTTTTTTGGGGGGGGGGGCTGTATGGCGTTCCCTACAGGGGGGGGGGGCGCTGTATGGCGTTCCCTGCAGGGGGGGGGCTGTATGGCGTTCCCTACAGGGGGGGGGGGGCGCTGTATGGCGTTCCCTGCAGGGGGGGGGCTGTATGGCGTTCCCTACAGGGGGGGCGCTGTATGGCGTTCCCTACAGGGGGGGGGGCTGTGTGGCGTTCCCTACAGGGGGGGCTGTATGGCGTTCTCTACAGTGGGGGCTGTATGGCGTTAGCGCCATACAGCCCCCTCTGTAGATAACGCCATACAGTCCCCCTGTAGATAACACCATACAGTCCCCCTGTAGTTAACACCATACAGTCCCCCCTGTAGATAACGCCACACAGCCCCCCTGTAGATAGCGCCACACAGCCCCCCTGTAGATAACGCCACACAGCCCCCTGTAGATAACGCCACACAGTACCCCCTGTAGATAACGCCACACAGCCCCCCTGTAGATAACGCCACACAGTCCCCCCTGTAGATAACGCCACACAGTCCCCCCTGTAGATAACGCCACACAGTCCCCCTGTAGATAACGCCATACAGTGCCCCCCGCAGGGAACGCCATACAGCCCCCCCTGCAGGGAATGCCATACAGTCCCCCTCTGTAGATAACGCCATACAGTCCCCCCTGTAGATAACGCCATACAGTCTACAGGGGGGCTGTATAGCGTTATCTACAGGGGGAGCTGTATGGCATTATCTACAGGGGGGCGCTGTATGGCGTTATCTACAGGGGGGACTGTATGGCGTTATCTACAGGGGGGGGCTGTAAAAAAGGCACTATCTACAAGGGGGGGGGGGTTGTGTGACACCCAGGGGAGGGGGGGCCCCAGTCAAAAGTTTGCTATGGGGCCCAGTCTTCCCTAGTTACGGCCCTTTATCTATCTATCTATCTATCTATCTATCTATCTATCTATCTATCTATCTATCTATCTATCTATCTATCTATCTATCTATCTATCTATCTATCTCTCATATCTATCTATCTATCTATCTATCTATCTATCTATCTATCTATCTATCTATCTATCTATCTATCTATCTATCTATCTATCTATCTCATATCTATCTATCTATCTATCTATCTATCTATCTATCTATCTATCTATCTATCTATCTATCTATCTATCTATCTATCTATCTATCTATCTATCTATCTATCTATTTCTCTACACATATTAATAATACAATTCTATACACACCATGTCTACAAGCTTCTAGTCATTGTAAAATACAATATAATGTGGTTTTGCTTTGTACTCTCACGTTGAAGAGAGAAATTAAATTAGGGCTGACTGTGCCTGTCCTGTTGACCTAGGATCTTTGAACAGTCTTATTAGCCAAACCACCAGTTAGTTTCATAGGCATTTGGAGTGGTTAAGTCTCATTACATAATACAAGAAGGGTTGGGAATGTGAGATCTTGCTCCCCTCCCTCCTTGACTCCTCTGTCTGTCACATTGTGAATCCAGAATCTGCCATATGGGGAGCAAATGAAACCCTGGCTGGACCAGACACACTGGGTAGCATCATGGCTCAGATAATTGGAGTAAACATTTGCTTGTGGTTTCCCAGCTAATTTGCCTTTGTTTTCCTTGGCTCCGCTGCTAGTGATGTGACAAAGGCGGCAGAACTCGTCCAATGACCTGCAATGCCCATTGTGACTGGCAGACAATACTAACAGCAGCTCGTTCCCGTCCTCCTGTCCGGAGTGCGTTTTAATATTAATAATCAATGCATGTTAACTGGACTGTTTATAGATGGCGCAGCATTACTTCATATGCGGGTAAAGTCCCCTGTGACATTGGATTGTTCTCTTTATATTGTATAGCAATTATACATATATATGACATTATTCATTATTTTCTTAGCATGGTGCAATGCAGTACAGGGTTGAGGGACACGGGTCAGGGTTTATTTTGCAGAGATGTAATAAGAATTATAGGTTTATAAGATTATTTAATTAATGGAACAAGGTCAAACGAGATAGCAATTTTTTTGCAACATATATATTATTAATATATGTATTTTAGCTCCACACAATATAATAAAATGGAATATGATATCGATTATTATAATAAGAAAAAAGGCTTTTATTCACAATTAGGTTCCATGCACACAGCCATATTAATATGGCACCCATAGAGGTCTATGGGGCCGTGCTGTACCTATATATATGAAATCAGAGGCATATGGAGGTTTTTTCATATTGAATCTTACCGAAATAATGCTAAAACAACATGGTATGGCATCGTCATGGCAAGGAAGGACTGCTTCTAGGGGTGAATATCTCCATAATGGGACACCGTACATCATATGGTATCATACAGAGGCATATATATTGCCTATGGCTCTATGTTACGGAGCCGTAGGGATGTTGTGTGCCGATGCACTGGAAGCATGTACACATCTCCGCTGTATGCATTAGGCCTACGTTTTGAATGCTCTTGTCGGGACGGTGACTAGATGAGTTCATATTATACAGCACCTGAACTCCAGTTTGGGATCCTGTATATTGGGTGCTCTTAGCACAATCTAATTTAATCCTATACAGGTTTCTTATGGGGCCCTTGTTTAGAGTTATGTCATAAATGTCCATGAGGTCCATTAGGGCATATAGACCTCATAGAGGGTGGTCCCTTACGAGGGACCTCCTTCTGTAAACCAAAATGGAAAGTCGCTCTTTAGGAGACCAGGCCAGTCAATGCATATAATGCACGGCCATTTAACCGCTGCAGGAAAATTGCCTGGTCACACAAAGGTTTCCACCCCTAGGGACCCAGTTTTGTTTTAAAAAAAGTTTTCTTAGTGCAACAACCCAAGAAAACACTTTATTGGTATCTCCCACCCTCCATGTGTCATTTAATATATTGGTGTCTTCTTATAGGGGCAAAGGGGCTTTTGGTCCTCCTCATGGGCCCAGGGCATGGGTGTGACTGCTACCTCTCTACCCTTTATAGCTACGCCCCTGCTTACAGATGTGACAGACATTGAGGAACTATCACTAAAGATTGACAAGAATAAAAGGCTGATGTGACATGACGATGATATATTAGGGGTGAGATGACATTAAGATTCCTGTCAATCAACCGTCACCTCCATCTTATTTACCATCTACTCTTTGCACTCCAAAAAAATGACCTTATCGGCCATCAATGGGGAACATAAACTTTCAGATACAGTCCATAGCTTTATGAGAAGAGCAATGATATATCTTCCTATATCCGATAACTACTTCTAAAAGGTTGCATGGCCTCTAAACCATCCCATTTTCCTTTCAACTCAAAAAAACTGAAGAGTGTCAACATCTCCCCACGATTGAGGAAATGGAAACTCATCCTCAAGGTGAAATTTCCTGCGCGCCTGAGTCACTTTCATTCAAGGAGACATGCCTAATATCAGCCCCCGCACCGCACCTCGCTCCCTTCTCCTATTGCATTTAAATTTACTCCACTTTTCCTTCCTGACACCTGTTTAAATCAATATCTTCCTCTCCAGGTCGCGAGTCGAATGTGCTGGCGCTCTCTGCACAGCGCTTCTCAAATCCACTAAAATCAACACAATAATTGAAATATTTTCAAGCTGATTACACTGCAGCCGGAGGCTAGGCTGGTTGCTAAGGGTAAGCTCCCCGGTTGCTAGGGGGAGTAAATCATCTTGCATTATTTGATTTTTGTTATAGATATGAAACCGCTACTCCCTCGATTAAATGTCTCTCAGTCTAACACCTATGGGACCTGGGGAGAGAAGCAAAGAAAAGCATCAACCTTGACCCTGTCAAATAAATATCTCTAACTTTTCTTGTCCTCCGGCTTCAAACCCAAACCTGTCTCTCTCTCTCTATATATATTTTTTAACCTGACTTTAAATAACAAAGCTGTAGGGAAAAAGCAGATAAGAAGAAGGGGAGGGAAATAGAGTCTGGCATAGGCATAGACAGGCGGACTAAATGCACAGGATGTATGTTGCTGCTACACACATAGAGCATGTGGCAGCACCGGGGGCTGACGGTGACAACGTCTGGGGACATTTAGGCCACTTCTTGATAAATGATTTTATTTAGCATCTGTCCGAAACAAATCCTGAAGGTGTCCTATAGATTATAAAGGCATTGATATCATGGAAATAGTCTCTTTATGAAATATATCTGTCTGTAGTGACCGGATCTAGTCCTGCACACATCCAAGACTGTTAAAGGGACAGCGTCATAGATGTCTATCCTGGGGATCAGCAGTAATTAGAACAGTGAAAAGAAACATGTAACATGTAGCGCCAACATATTCCGCTGCAACGGTCATCACTCATATCAGTCCCTGTCGCCGAATGAGCTCACAATCTAATTTCTCTATCCTGCACACATATACAATAGGGCCAATGCCAAGGAAGTATATTTTTAGAGAATGGGAGGAAACCGGTGAATCCAAAGAAAACCCATACAAACATGGGAAGGACATATAAGCTCTATGCACATGTTGTCCTTGGTTGGATTCGAACCCGGGAGCCCAGACCGGTTCGTATTTACGGTTTATAGTATTAATAGTTTCCTTTCCTCAATATTTAAAGTGGTTTAATAGGATTAGAAAAAAAGAGCCTGCTCTTCATCTAGAAACAGCGCCACTCTTGTCCATGGGCTCGATCTGGTATTGCAGCTGATCACCTTCAGAGTGGATACCAGGAGTGGACAGGAGTGGCACTGCTTCTAGATAAAAAGGATTCTCTTTTATAATCCTGGACAACCTCTTTAAGTTTTGTTGCAATGATGTGATCCGAGGTGGGATCCATAGTTTTTTTAGCAATTTTGTTTTCAAATGAATCTATAGGTAAATGTACATTTTTGACACAATTAGCTGGTAGAATAAAAATGTGCGTATATCGTAATATACTGCTCATACCACAATCCCTTCTCTTCAAACACAGTAGGTGTCACAGCCACTCCCACTTCCTGTTTAGGGAGGAGCCTAACATTGATGTGGTTTAGTGATTGTTTTTATAACTGTGATAGAAACTCAAACTACTTGTTACCCACCTTACGCTGATTATAGGTTATAATTAAATTATCACGACAACATTATGGAATTGCTACTTGAGCAATCATGTAATTTGTTCTTTGAAGGTATGACCCCCCTCAGTACTCACTCAATACTGTCTTACCTAACTAAACCCCCACCCAGTAAGGTAGCTGCCTCTCACCCAGATGTAAGCTGCCCCATGCCTAGCTCTGGCTCTTCTTTGTATGTATAATTTCATAGTTGACTACGCTATTGATTCCGTCAAAACGACGGAACCCTTGCACAACTGAGACCAATGGAAACCATTGGCACTGGATCCGTCACTATTGAAATCAATGGTGATGGAAACGGAAACCTATGGTTTCCGTTTGTGTCTGTCAGGGCTCTGTTCTGACGGAACGTCGGAACGGAGCCATAGTGCAGATGTGAACGAAGCCTAAGAAGTAATCTGACCATAGCTGTAGGAATTCAAGCAACCTACAAATGGACAACTGCTAATTTGTCCAAGAGCCCTTTTGGCCGATATCACTAGAAACAGTTCGTTGGGCCCCCAGAGAAACCAATTCTGAGGTCTATTCTCCATTAACACAGAACATGTTGACTTAATTGCATCCTCATATTTGTGAGTCAATTCATAAGTAAAAGGACCCTAGTGACAAGTGATTGACCCCAAAGCCAGATCCAAATGGGGTTGTCTTCTGCTGGACTTTTGGTGCCCAGTATTATGTCATAGTCTGGACCTACGGAGGATCCTTTGGAAATCTGGTGGACCAGTCCAACCCTTCACAGTCAAAATGGACCAACATTTGCATCATGTCTATGGCCAGACTTAAGACCTGTTTACAAGGGCCAACGATCGGGCAAACGAACACTCGTTCCTGATCATTGCCCTGTGTAAATAGGGCAACGATCAGCCGATGAACGAGCAAACACTCATACATCGGCTGATCGTATCGTTTAGGCAGCATAAAATATTATCGTTGTCGGCAGCACATCTCCCTGTGTAAACCGTAGTAACGTAGTAACCGTAGTAACGTGTTAAGATGTGCACCGCAGTAACGATTGCTCGACCCCATACACAGCTCGTTGTGAAAGGAGCAAACGAGCGCCAATCAACGAGCTGTCTCGTTGATCGGCGGATATACTGTAAATGAGCTGTCTCGTTGATCGGCGGATATACTGTCAATGAGCTGTCTCGTTGATCGGCGGATATACTGTAAAGGACCTGTCTCGTTGATAGGCCGTTGTTTTTATGGCTAATATTGGCCGTTGTAAGAAGACGTTGCATTCATGAACTCCCGACCTGTGTACTGAAGCCGATGAGATAGTGGGTGGCAGATATTACATAAGAAATACCGTTGATTGGAAAAGATCAATGTAAGACAACACTAAAAAGAAAAAACGGTTAAAGGACAAAAGTTAAATACATCAGAAATATATATATACGTCCTCCATTCTGTTCTCACTCCGAAGGTGCCGAATAAAATAAATGACACACTTGTCCGCACAATGAAAAATCATATCATGAGTTGCAAAGCAGATTATTAATAGCTTCGAATTTTTAACTGGAGTCTCCTGACCTTTACTGAAAGTCTATCAATCCGCTGCATGAAAAGTCTTTCCCAGTCATTAACAAGCGTCTACCGGAGAAGGTGACCATTCCCTATTCCATGTCATAACAACAATTCCCTGAAGGAAGTAGTGGTATTGTACGTCGGTTGTATGTGTACGGACCTCTTGGTAACGTGCAGCTACTGATAACCTTGTTTGTTCATTGCTTTTTACGTGCTATACTGATTATCCCTTAGTCTCCCTGGTGTGACGGCTGTCATTTCTCCCAGAATCCTTTTCCTTTCCTCTTTTCTAGAAACCAATGACACCGCACTTTATCAGTTGAGCAGGATATACTGTAAATGAAATTTTCTTTGTACGGATTTTATGTTACGCTCGGCTTTGTGTTGGTATCTGACCGCTCGGCAGGATGTTTTCTCTCTCCTCGTGAGTTGTTGCCGCAGGGCTTCCTTTTCATGCACCGTCCAGCTAATTTTCAGTAGCAGTGGGTTGCAACTCATGTATTATAAATAAAGAAAAACGAAAATTTTCTTCCTCTCATTGACTAACTTTTTCTTCGGTCCTAGCAAGGGTCTTTGTTTCATAGGGGCAACCCATGCTGCTGCAACAAAGCCCTATAAAGAGGGGACCCAGCTCAGGTTTGTCCCATCTTTCTTGGCATTTGGTGGTTAGGATATGTACAGGACACCCTCTCTAAGGTTAGAAGGAAGTGGGAATCAATCTAAAGATCACAAAATGGGTCAAGTGCGGCTTGTGTCTTGGGTGGCATTACCCATTGCCCACACACACTAATAGTGTCCTCCTTTGGGTAGGAAATCATAATAGTGCTTTTTTGTGCCCCACACACCTTCATAGTGCCCTCTTTGTATGGCACACAGTAATAGTCTCCCCACACAGTGATGATGCCTCCTTATTCCCCGTACACAGTAATAATGCCCCCATGGATTCCCCCACACAGTATCATGCCCCCATAGTTCCCCCTACATAATAGTTCCCCACACACAGTATAATAACCCCATTGTGCTCCCAACAAAATATCATGCCCTCATCTTGCCTCTTCACACAGTATCATGCCCCTATAGTGCCCTCCCTGCACAGCATAATACTCCCATAGTGCCTCCCATAATGGTTCTATAATGCCCCACACACAGTTCAATGCCTCAATTGTGCCTTCTAAAAATAAAAAAATAAAATATTCACCTAGCCCCATTCCCAAGACGAATCCCCCTGCAGGTCTCAGTCAGTTCGGCACAGTCAGACTTGATGATGGCAATGTATCGGGCCTGCCTGCGCCAAGCCGCTCATAGCAGGCGCCACAGGGTGAATAGTAGAGCAGATACAGTTGAAACTGGCACATGTAGCACGCCTCCTTGGACAGCGGGACACCGCCTGCTGGATCCAGGATGGTTGGGAGACATACATAAAGTAGTAGTGTTAAGGATCTGCCAGGCACAGCTTCTGTATCCACGCCCATAGGTAATCAGTCTGCACCTGCTTCTATGTCTGGGAGACTGACTCCACCTTCCACCACTCAGGATAGCAGGCTTAGGAGTGGGAGAGCCTATCATAGCCTAGCCAGACGGAGCTAGCTCCCGCCCTCTGTCTATTTATACCTGCCTTTCCTGTTCCTCCTTGCTTGTGATTCTGCTCGTTTGGTTTCCTGGCCCTGCTGCAGCTTCTTGATCTATTTGACCCTGCTTCCTATTGACCCTGGCTTACTGACTACTCTCCTGCTCTGCGTTTGGCACCTCGTACACTCCTGGTTTGACTCGGCTTGTTCACTACTCTCCTGCTCTGCGTTTGGTACCTCGTACACTCCTGGTTTGAATCGGCTCGTTCACCACTCTTGTTGCTCTCGGTGTTGCCATGGGAAATTGCCCTTTTCCCTTGCTTCTGTGTACCCTTGTCTGTCGTGCACTTATTGAGCTTAGGGACTGTCGCCCAGTTGTACCCCGTCGCCTAGGGCGGGTCGTTGCAAGTAGGCAGGGACTGAGTGGCGGGTAGATTAGGGCTCACTTGTCTGTTTCCTTACCCCCGTCATTACAAGTACATTCATCTTTAAAGGGGATCTCCCACGAAAGACAGGATATGTCATAAATGTCAGATAGATACGAGTCCCACCTCTGGCACCCAACCCTATCTCTAGAACGGGGCCCCCTATACCCTGTTCTAGCTTTGTCTGATCTGGCTGACACCCGGCCACTTCCTGGTTATATGGTCGGGAGTTACGAAAACAGCGTAGATTGGAATTCACCTTATTCAGCCGCAACACAGAGCGGCTGAACGGGGTTTAGGGGGCCCCGTTCTGGAGATAGGTCCGGGTCCCAGAGGTGGGACCTGCATCTATCTGACATTTATGACATATCCTGTGGATATGCCATAAATGTCCCTCATGGGAAAACACATTTCATGGATGGACTATGAATTTTAGGATAAAATTAAACCCTTCATGAGGTCCTGAATGAGAGCAGGATAGGAGGAACTTCTGGCTGTTTTCTCCTTACTTTTTTTTTCTAAAATTGCTGTGATTGTGGAGTGGGAGTCCTGTACAGGCTTGAATAGCCCATAGGAAAGGGATTTAAAGCCAGTCCTAATTCTACATAAAGGCTCAATCTCTTCTATAAAGATAGAAATATAGACATTATAATTAAACAGAAGAACTGAGTAGTTGGCAATTGTATTGTAAGGATGAAACTGTATAGGTTCATAGGCATTTTCTTCGCACTTTTGTACCAGGCAATGTTAATTCATGGTGACAGGTGCAGTTGTACGGCAGAACTACAGATGTGCAGCACAGGTGCGCCTTAAGATTAAGCCGATCCGCCATCACTGTCAGACATAGACAGGGGCACGGATTTTAACACAGAAATACCTCCAGATATACGTTAGCCTAGGCTGTGATGGCAGACACTAGATAATGCTGACATGATCCAGACAGTGTCAGTAAGACCCAGATAGTGTCAGTAAGTCCCTCGCTGCACAAAATACAAATAACAACATGAATGCTTTTGGATATAGTCTCTATGTAAATAAAGATATATTTGGACTGTAGTAGTAGCGGTACTGTCTGTTGCCCCCCCCTAATATGGTGCACAACCCACTATACCATATAGTGACTAATTATATAAGCATCACACTGGATGGCGGCCAAATAACCGTGACATACATTAGCCAAACAACATTTCCGTATAGAGTTGTCTAAATAACAGTTCTATCCAGTGCTGCCATCAGCATACACTGTATAAATAATAAAGTAGCAGTGCCACACAATGCTTAACTAAATACAGTGCCCATATAAATAACACACAATGACCAAATAACAGTCAAAGTCTATGGCACTGACGGAAACTGACGCTCCATTCAACTGGTCGCGGTCTTGCAGGTAGGGGAAACGGGGGACAGGAGACTTCCGTTCCGGCGTCCCAGCAGTCGGACCCCCACGCATCTATCAGGTATCACCTATCCAGTATGTTATAATTTGTTAGAAATGGAATCCCCCTTTGATATTAAGATTGGTGGTGGTCACAAGCCTCAGGTTATTCTGATCATGCTTTTGTTCACCCATCATTATTGTCTATGGATAAATATGTTACTGGTGAGAACGAGAACTTTGAAATGGGGCAGACATAATGCCGGTTTGACCTGTTCAGCTGCACAGGGGCCCAAAGGGGGGATGGAGCCCGTTCTTACCAGGGGTTACTAAGTATTATACCTCCACCTTCTCCCAAACTCCAGGGGTCTCTTGTAGATTACAGAAACATCATCCCACTCAGCGAATCCCAGACCCTCTGTGATTGTCTGAGCTGTTCTGTGATTGGCTGATAGTCCATGATGTACTATCTGTGTATCTATGCAGGCTACAGTCACAGATAGAGGAGCAAGAGGAAGGAGTCCTGCAGCCTCCAATACAGGGAGTTAACCCCTTCACTACACTGCCCTAGCCCATTAGGGATGTTATCATTAACCCCTTCACTACACTGCCCTAGCCCGCCAGGGATTTTATCATTAACCCCTTCACTACACTGCCCTAGCCCACCAGGTATGTTATAATTAACCCCTTCACAACACTTCCCTAGCCCACCAGGGATGTTATCATTAACCCTTACACTACACTGCCCTAGCCCACCAGGGATATTATCAATAACCCCTTTACTACACTGCCCTAGCCCACCAGGAATATTATCATTAACCCCTTCACTAACCTGCCCTAGCCCACCAGGGATGATATCATTAACCCATTCACTACACTGCCCTAGCCCACTAGGGATGTTATCATTAAGCCCTTCACTACACTGCCCTAGACCACCAGGGATGTTATCATTAACCCCTTCACTACACTGCCCTAGACCACAGGAGAGATATCATTAACTCATTCACTACACTGCCCTAGCCCACCAGGGATGTTATCATTAACCCCTTCACTACACTGTCCTAGCCCACCAGGGATTATATCATAAACCGCTTCACTGCACTGCCCTAACCCACCAGGGATATTATGATTAACCCCTTCACTACATTGCCCTAGACCACCATGGATGTTATCATTAACCCCTTCACTATCCTGCCCTAGCCCACAAGGGATGTTATCATTAACCCCTTCACTACCCTGCCCTAGACTACCAGGGATGTTATCAGTAATGACTTCACTACACTGCCTTAGCCCACCAGGGATGTTATCATTAACCCCTTCACTACACTGCCCTAGACCACCAGGGATGATATTATTAACCCTTTCACTACACTCCCTAGCCCACCAGGGATATTATCATTAACCCCTTCACTACACTGCCCTAGACCACCAGGGATGATATTATTAACCCTTTCACTACACTGCCCTAGCACACCAGGGATGTTATCATTAACCCATTCACTACACTGTCTTAGTCCACCAGGGATGTTATCGTTAACCCTTTCACTACACTGCCCTAGTCCACCAGGGATGTTATCATTAACCCATTCACTACACTGCCCTAGCAAACCAGTGATTTTATCAATAGCTCTTTCACTACACTGCCTTAGCCCACCAGGGATGTTATCATTAACCCATTCACTACACTGCCCTAGCAAACCAGTGATTTTATCAATAGCCCTTACACTACACTGCCCTAAGCCCACCAGAGATGTTATCATTAACCACTTCACTACACTGCCCTAGCCCAACAGGGATGTTATCATTAACCCTTTCACTACACTGCCCTAGCAAACCAGTGATGTTATCATTAAGCCCTTCACTATGCTGCCCTAGCTCTCCAGGTTATTTAGGTTATCTAGCTATTTTCCAGGGAGCTAGCACAAAAAATATTTTTTACAGTCATTATTTATTTTAAATACAAGAAGATGTAAGTTGCTGGCATGTTGGCATAAAGGAGCCCACACAATTTTCTTGCACAGGGGCCTTAAGTTGTCTGTGTCCACCCCAGTTTTAGAAGATCATCAAGGTGCAACCAGTGGTATATCTATAATGAAGTGCACAGGTGGATGAAAAATCCATTTCTCTGCCTTTCTCGCTGCCTCTGTTTCAAGGACTGTACCAGTGTTGCTTTTTCATTACACAATCTCCTCTGACCTGCCAGTCAGGGAAGGGGGGTTCGTGGTTGGTAATCAGTTCTCCCCATCATAGTGAAGGAAAAAAATGGGTGGATGGCCAGGGGGTCAACAAAGCATTTTTATTTTTGCTAAGAGCCACTTACTCCACAATGTACAATCCTGAATACAACTCTTCATGTTGCAGTTTCATATATACTGTTTTTTTAGTGTAACTCATTCTTTCCCAGTGAAACGCGAATTCAGGCAACCATTGTTGTTATATGGACCTAAACTTCGGTGCCTACTAACTTAGCATTAATAGGCAAATGTAAGATGTTCTACTCTAAGGGGACTCATCCCTGTGTTAAAATCTAAGCAATCAGTTTTCCCAAAAATTTCTGTAATCCAAGGTTGTACATCTCATAATGGTATATCCTACAGTAGCTACAGAACCTTTGGAAGGGGGTTCCAATCTCCCTTCCCAGGGGAGGTGTGAGCCTGTTCAGGGGTTATCCTCCTTATGTAATGTTAGAAAGCACAAGACGGGGGTAGGCTGGCCATGCCACCCTTCCCTCCTACATGGGATGGGAAAAGACGGTGAAGAACAAGCACCCTCAAATATCCTTTGGGGGAGGTGGTTACATGAGCCATTATTATTATTATTATTAATAATAATAATAAATATTATTATTATTTTTCTAATTATCCATTTTTATATTTTTGTTTTGCCTAAACATTGCCCCCATTGTTTTTATTACACCTAACATTGTCCAGAGAAATCTGGTCAATCTCATATTCTCTACCTTATTACACAATTCTCCCTATCTATTTTGAATCTATTTTGAATCTATTTTGCATCTTTTTTATATCTACTTTATATCTTTTTTTAATCTATTTTATCTATTTATTATATTTTCCCATATACCGCAGTGAAATTATAAAGACTCATCTCTTTATAATAAAACATCATTTGTCAATTCTTATGACAAATAACAATATGTCCACATTCCTACTTACCCTGGAAAAAAAGAGATTTTATAAAATAGTATTATGTTTGTAACGTAACACTCTCTCCATGACATTGTGTTGTGTGCATTTGTCGAGTGCTTCAGAGAAGATTTCTGGAAATATACTTTACAAATTGTATCTGAAGACAGCGGTAGTATTTCATCCTCTGTAAATTGTTTGATGCCACCTACCTACTTCAAGAAGTTTCAGATCTCCTTAGGACAGATATAACTGCCAGCTAAACTTTAACTACAGCCATACCCAGATTCCATCTGTGAGACAGCAGGTGGGCCTGTGAGACCCACAGTCCTGCTGGGAAACAACCAGCTGTTCCCACGAATGTTTAGAAGCTCTAGTAAATTAGCAAACACTGCACAGACCTGTCAATTGAATCATTCCTGATTCTCCGAAATCAAGATAAGACCGGCTACAGCACTGTGCTCGAGTAGGCACGGTCAAATATATTTCCGCGTAAACTCCTATCTACATGTTTCACAAGGGGCTTGCAGATGAAGAGTTTTAAATGTTTGTCTTGTATTAAATTAAGGCTGTAAGAGATGTAGCGCTTCAGTCGGCGAGACACAATCTCAGAGGCTGTGGAAACATCGAAACAATATAGAGCGGCTCAATAAGGTGTAAAGAGGACCTGTCGACTCTCCTGACTCTCTCTGTTTTAGTAAATACTTGTCTTCCCCATAAAAAGCCATTGCTGGAGCATCTTTTCTTAGAACTCTGCGTTGTACCATTCCTCCTTTATTCCTCCTAAAAATGTATGAATAAATTGACAACTGGATGGTACCATTCCTCTTGTCAAAGGGGTGTGTCCCTTCACAGTCTGCACTCTCAGCACTGATTGGACAGTGTCGGACTATCTA
Source organism: Rhinoderma darwinii (assembly GCF_050947455.1). Lineage (NCBI taxonomy): Eukaryota > Metazoa > Chordata > Amphibia > Anura > Rhinodermatidae > Rhinoderma > Rhinoderma darwinii. The sequence goes on from NC_134692.1 coordinate 128,161,933, forward strand.
TGGACACACACCCAACTGGTAACACCCAGTTGTCAATTTATTCATACATTTCTAAGAGCAATAACGGAGGAATGGCACAACATAGATTTTTTATAATACGATGCCCCAGAATTGTTATTTTATGGGGAACAAGTAATAATTGAAACAGACATGTCAGAAGACATGAGAGGTCCTCTTTAAATACCTCTAGGATAAAAAAAGTAACCATATTCTGAAATACAAACAACGGAAATTGATGATCGTATATCTATTTTCAGCTAAGATAAATAATATGTGGAGACCTTTTTGCATCCATATTAAAAGCAAAGTCGTAAAACACATTATCGGGACGGTCATTTTTCTTTTTAGAACTCTACTGATTAATATTTGATCATTAAAGAGATACTACCTTTTGTATTTACATAAGTTACCCCTTCCCAGTTTAATAAATAGTATAGAGGTTGTCCATGCCAGTGGTGTTTGGTCTGGTACCTAAGAGCTAGGTACTTCAAAATTGGAGCTTAGTATGATTCTGCATTCATCCGTCACTTCATCCTCTGTTTTCACACCTGCAACAAGTGTCCCACTGGGATTCCTTTGTTATCATTGAACAGGATATATCATCACTAAGATCTAATAGGTTATTTGTGAATCAACTCATAAAAAATAGACCCTTGTGTCAAGTCAGCTCCAAATGAGATGTCTTATGCTGGGCCTATGGGACCCAGTATTGTGCCAGATCCTGGGCCCACTGGAGAATCCTTTGGTACTCTGGTGGGCAAGTCTGACCAAAACCACTGCAACACTGCCTACTACCATTAGGGGAAAGGAAACTGGAGTGTTTGTGCAGCTGATTGAGAATTTGCTTCAGGATAGGGAGAACAATTTGTTTTAGCTATAGGGGATCTCCATCATTAATGAATGCTCTGACCCCCCTCCTATTAATAGTATATAGGTATGGTTGAAGGTGTTTCTTATTACTAACTGGTGGTATCATTGAATTTGGCGATAGTCAAAACCTTTGCCTTAGGCCCCTTTTACACCAGCCAATTATTGGGCAAACGAGCGTTCCCAAAACGCCCGTTCCCGATAATTGCCCTGTTGAAACAGGGCAACGATCAGCCGATGAACGAGCAAACGCTCATTTATCGACTGATTGTATCGTTTACACAGCCTAAAATATTATCATTGTCAGCAGCGCATCTCCTAAACAGGGAGACAAGCTGCCAACACGATAGAAATTTATTTCGGAGTAACAAGCGCTTGTCCCCATACATTACTGATAATAGCGCCTTGTGAAAGGAGTAAACGAGTGCCGATCAATGAGGGCCGTATAATAGGACCCTAAGTCTCTCTCTAGCTCGCTTATATTATGCAGGACTTCTTTGTCAATAGAAGTGGAATTTTTCCATGTATAGCATTTCAATGGTTATGACTGTTGACTTGTAGCACTTGCGCTATTGGTTTGACCCAACTTTAGGTAGGTGCCCCGTATTTTTTTGTGCATTTCCTCTGGGTTTCTTTCATGCTGCAAAAGCATATGTCGATCAATTGGCTTCCAGTAAAACTAATTCTAGTGGGGGATGGGGCCTTGTGATCTCCCGATCATTGATTGAAGAATGATGCTTTATTACATATAGTTTGAGAACAACAAGTAGTCTATTAACCCTAATTGTTTAAGGTAGAAAACCCTGAATAGCCTCTGTCTTTGGCTGCTTGAGTAATATATTTTTCGAGATATGGGGGGGGGGGGGGGGGGGGCAGGACATTTATGCCAGAAAATCTGTGAGCAACCGAACTTATGCACAAAATATTAAGAGCTCGGTAGAAAATTATTATCAAATCTATTGAACTGAGTATTCAACATGTGCGGCACCCAGGGACATATATATATGTATATACATATATATCACATGAAATATATATTTTACATACATTTTAAATGAGTTTGAACAAGAATATCCCAGTGTTCATAAAACCTTATTTGACAGCTAATTAATCACTTTAGGGAAGAAGAAGAAAGTTTAATAAAAATGATTTTCAACATTTTTTTCGAATCAATAAATGGTGCAATTTCACTGTAGTGGGGGTAGCGCTGAAATTTCCTGAACCCCAGGTACTGGTGCCAGGGGGGCGCAAACAAGCTACTCTGCTAGGGTATTACAAGGCTAGGACAGAGAACTGAATATTTGCCCAAGTGAAGAAAAATCTTGCTACAACTCGACTTTACCTCCTAAAGGGTTAAAAAGAGAACCAGGAACATAATAATCATAAAGTATTACCTGCAAAGCAGCAGGTATCAAAGTGTTTTCTCCACCAGAATAGATGACAGTAGGGGGAAATAAGAGTACACAAGTATTGTAAATGGACTCATTGCGCATAGTGGGGGTCCGGTTACCAGCTTTGATATGTCAGCCAACGTAAGTTAAAATGGTGACAATGGAATAGAAGTGTGTAGTTAGGACAGGGCACTAAATCTGCAGAACAAGTTGCCTTAGGATACGTTACTATTGGATATTGTACTGGAATTTAGATGAAAAGTGATTTTTTTTTTTACATTTTCTGTGATAATCAATAACCTCAGCTAAGCATGTAGGCCAGCACAGACCGGCCATAGGTTGTTCAGCTATTCTAGATGGATGGAAGAGGTAGGGACAGCTAGGGGCACAATTATCAATTATGTTCCTCTGGTTAGGAGGGGTATACACCTTCATAAATCCTGTTATGATTGCGCTCAGGCTGGGTAAATAGTAGATGTGTTTCCGAAGAGAAAATACTTTCTCATGTTGTCTGTTATTCAATTAAAGCTGCAATGAAAAATCAACACCAAAATACATGGGAGAACTGGCTAGAGCTCATTTTTCTCGAACCTGTGTCTGGAAACGAGACAGAAATTTATTTATTTGACCCTAGCAAATGGATTTTTAAGGAAGATCTTTGAAATTTTACATAGACCATTAGCAATAAAGGCGAAGAACCAGGTCAAGTTATGTTTTCGCTTTTCCTGGACACTGAATAAAAATGAGACGTAACAAATATTTCAAAAATTATTATATTTCTTTTTTGGTTTATTTTTATACCTGTAGCCATTGCATACAACTGTAGTACGGCTACATATTCTGAGAAATTTATGGGCCATATAATGGTTTAGAAAGAATCAACCAGGTGGCCTCTTTTCCATTTAGTTGGAGGTAAGATTGCTATGGGGTATGGCAACAGGAAAAGTCACCAGTAATGTAGGTAACAGAGATCAGGCAAGATCATTTATGCAGTAATGGGACTAAACATGAGCATAGTCAGATGAGCCAAGGGTCAGGATCAGGTGAGCTGGGTACCGTTGGTATAAGCGTGAGGGCGAGTAAAAGGTCGGTTGATGGCGGTTATGCAGAATCAACAAACGAATCCAAGAGAATAGTCAGGTCAAAACCATAAGATTAAAGTTCAAGTTGAAGTTTATAGAAAAAAAGCACAAAGCTAACTAGAGTATCACTTATAACTGGCACTGAGGGTAGAAATACATCACCCTTTAGGCTGATGAACTGGGCAGGCTGGGTGCTCTGTGCATATGCTGCCCAGCATCCCTGCCATGAGACTCATTGTGGTGGCAGCTGGACGGAAGAGGAGATGGCACTGGAGAATGGAACAGTAAATCTGATTTAATTCATGGGACATATTGGGCATATGGAGGTTTTTCTCTTGGATTTTCTCTTGGATTCATATGGAATACAAGACAAAATCATTTTTGGCATGCTCTATCATATGTCGTATTACAGAGTTATTCTCTCATACAAGCTTTGCTTCTAAAGGAGGAAATCTCCATAATACGTAGTCGTATGGAGGCGCTATGTGCGGCACACAGGACAAGGCATAGGCCCATATTCACCTGAAGCCGGCTCTTGACGGGAACAGTCAGTTACTCTCAAACAGACTACTGGCTTGGCGAGAGGCTTGGCTCCTCTTCCAGTAGGTCTTGCCCAGTCTGACTGGCTCACCAGAGTACCAGAGAATCCCCCAGTGACACAAAAACGGACCCCAAAAGTCCCACAGTCAAAGCCCAGTTTGGCGCTGACTTTGGAGCCAATCACTTACCACTAGGGTCTATTACTTATGGGATGATTCACAAATAACCTATTAGACCTTATTCAACGATAACAACAATATTTACACAATACAACTAAAAGTAGACATGTTCTTTATAGATGGAGGGTGGTTGCTCAGAATCATCTTCTCTGGTGGGCTCAAGGAATACCAGTCCAAAACTGGTCTTACCTTCTTCGTGAGTCTCCTGGACAATACTGGAAGAAATGGCATGTATGAATTACTGACATATCTATTCAGGACACATCCAAGGCCAAACAAGTTTCCACTTCAACCTCAAGGATGAAAAGTGGTCAGGTAGTATAAACCTCTTTATGGGCCGATTGTGATCAAATACATTGTAAATATGATTGATTTTGGTACAAATGGTAAAAATCCCGGAAATAATTTCTCATATAATCACAAGGCACTGAGAACACGCACTGCAGTGTTATGACCGGCAGATGACAGCCATGTTTAATGTGTATGTAAATGTACTTGGAATTCAGGATTTTAATAAAACACAGCCTTGTACGGGGCTTGTGCCTACCCTGTAAGAAAAGCTGCTTTGTGCTATAGACATCTTTAATCCGTAGCCCAGCTCTGTCAGAGGCTTTAGGCAGTGTAATGCACTGATGCAGCAACTTAATGACATCCATGGGTAGTTGCTGTGCATTAGGCTAAAGGATTTAGCCAGGGGTTCTTAGTGTGGGACAGAGTGCTACTTGCAACTCTGCTGAACATGACTCTGCAGGGCGAAATTTCTAACGCCTGGCCAAGGCAAACCAGAATGAATATTAAAATATACATCTTTTTTCTATAAAATGTATGATTTCAAAACATGCACTTGCAGAAGATTTTTGTATAATAGTCATTTTTACCATTTGCTATGATGACTCTTTATACTGACCTTGTCTATATTTCCTTCATGCCCATCTATAATTTAGGTAGAGGCTACACGGAGACATTTGGTTGCACAGATCGTGATAAATTTGCTGGATTACCACCACCATAACGCAACCGAAGCGTTTTTTCTTTGGCAGTCAAGGTACCAGGTGACCATCACATGTCAAATAATAAGTCATAATAACTCCATCGGCAACTTTGCATGCCATAGAGGAGCAATGGGGTTGCGTTGTGGTAATCACACAATTTTACCGTGATTTCATGTCACTGTGCAGCCCCTGCCCGCCATATAATAACTGGTTTCTATGCTCATTGACTTACTTTTTGCTTTTCTTCTGGATTCATCTAAATTTCTTGGATTTGGCTTGAGGCTATGAAAGTGTTCATTATCTTCTGGAGACTAGTTATTCTATGGTTTTAGTTGACTTCTAAATGGGAAATTTGGTCTCCTGGGGTCAGGACTTGTATACTATTTATGCAACATGAGTGGCTATTTAAATTGTATCAGTTATAACACCCCTAGTATGCCCCGGTAAAAGTCAGAGAGTCGAAACCCAGAGTCGGGCAGATATATTTGGTGTGCCCATGAAATTCATATGTTATGAGCGCATTGTGATCTTACCCTGCGTTGTGTTAAATTTAAAAGGTGTTGGGATGGAGGAGTGTGAGCGAGTATAGACGGTAGAAACTCTACGAGAGGCGTTTACCTTGCGTGGAACTAGAATCACCAGAAAAATTACCAACAGTTTGCTGCACAGGACTTATTGTCTACTACATGGTATTGGGGGTATAGTACTCCTCTGAAGATTTATATGGACTGCACCTGTGACTGTTTTTGAGCGGTAAAATCATTCTACTTTGTATATTATTAAACGTATCTAACTTTCACCAAAAAGACTATTTAATATTGTTTTGAGTGGAGATGGCCATTAGTCGTGCCAACATTTCCCGTCTTTATTGAAATAATTGAGATTGTTACGACCTCATACCTGTTAGCTGAATTACTGAATATTAATATAATCACATCACAGTTAGAGATGAGCAGATTTCCCGAAATTAGTTTTGGGTCCTAATAAATTTGCTGTGAATTGCAAGTGCCCCACCCAATTACCAATTCTACCTATTATTACCTATGTAGTGCAATGTATTAGAACTGTCAGTCATTAACTGATAGCAAGCCGATTAGACTCCTGTTGCCATAGTAGCCGTCGGCAGCCCTGCGATCGCATCGCAGGGCTACCGAATTGCGGCAAACCACTAAGATTCAGCGATCGCTGCATCTAAAAAATTAAAGGTAGGGATCAGAGCTAGCTCCAGTCCCTGCCATTACAGCAGGGTGTTAGCTGTAACATACAGCTGACACCCGCCGCTGATGATGCAGGCTCAGCTTCTGAGTCCACTCCATCTTGCCGTCAGTACCGGAAGCCTTTTAGGCCCCACCTCCGGGCCGGGCCTAATAAGCTTTCGTACTAGGCAGACCAGGGGACCAGTGTTAGGCCTCCGGTCACCATTGCAGCCATCGGCAAACCAGCGATCTTATCGCTGGGGTGGTGATTAGCTGCAAGCACCTTAAATGCAGCGGTCAAAATGACCGCTGCATTTAAGGGGTTAATGGTGGAGATCGGAGCTAACTTCTGTACCCACCATTACAGCAGGGTGTCAGTTATAACAGCTTCTGAGAACGGGCCATCCATTTTTTGAAGTATACGACAAGCACTAGCTTTCCATGACGTATACGTACGACAAATGTCGGGAAGGGGTTAACACCAAGCCAGCATTAGAAATGTCATCCACCTCTACCCCTCATGATTGGCTGTGCTAGAGGGAGGGATTACCACAGTGCATTTTGAGAAGGCTGCCTGCAATGCATTATGGGGAAGCCCGTCCGAGGTCATGTGGTCCGTTTTCTAATCTGTAAAATGGCGTCCAGTGGTCGCCATTTTTTCACTATTAGTGTGCCGCAAACCACAAAAGTTTTGGATTTTGCCAAATCTGAGACTATTAAGGAATTTGGACAACATTTGATTCATGTAGAATCAATTCGCTCATCTCTAATCACTGTCTGCTCCGCTTTCCTACTCCTATATTGAGATTACTCCCTTGTCATGAGAAACATATTTCCCTTAGACCCATTTCTTACAAGCTTCTTCTGATTGGTCTCGCTCAAGTCCTTTCCTTCTTAAGCTAAAAAAGTTTGGCCAGTCACTCCTGTTCCTTATTTCGCCTTATCCAGCTCACAATGTTCTTCCAATCAGTCTCCCTCCTATAGACCCCTTGCCAAGCTAAAAATGTTTTCTCCTTTCTTCTTGACCAGCACACAATGTTCTTCCCATCAGCCTTGTATATACTATCTCCTTGTCCAGCTTACATTGTTCTTTCCTTTATTTCTGTTCCTGTTCTCTCCTTATCCAGCCTAATATTGTCTTCTCTTTAGTCCTGCTCCTGTTAAGTCCTTCACCCTCCCACAATGTTCTTCCCATCAATCTCATTTATCTTCTGTCTTTGCCTAGCTAAAAACGTTTGTCCCATCAGCCTTGTTTATGTTTTTGTCTTCTCCATCTCACAATATTCTTCACATTGGTTGTGTTGCTGTTCACTCATTGTCTTACTCACGATGTTCTTCCCGTCAGTTGTGTTGCTGTTCACTCATTGTCTTACTCACGATGTTCTTCCCGTCAGTTGTGTTGCTGTTCTCTCCTTGTCTAACTCACAATGTTCTTCCTTTCAATCCCATTCTCTCCTTACGCAGTTCACAATGTTTTTTTTCCATCAGTCCCATTCCTCTTCTCTTCTTCTTCAGCTCACATTGTCCTTCCCATCAGTCCTGTTCTTATTCTCTTCTTGTCATGCTCTCAATATTCTTCTTATCAGTCTTATTCTTCTTCCCTTCTTGTCCAGCTCACAATGTTCTTTCCATCAGTCTTGTTCTTGTTCTCTTTTTGTCCAGCTCATAATGTTCTTCCCATCAGTATTATTCCGCTTCTCGTATAGTCCTGCTCACAATGTTCTTCCCATCAGTTCTATTCTTGTTCTCTTCTTGTCCAGCTCACAATGTTCTTCTCACCAATACCAGTTCTCTTTTCTCCTTGTCCAGCTCACAATAGTTTTCCAATCAGTCCTATTCTTGTTCTCTTACGATGTTCATCCTATCAGTACTATTCTCTCCTTGTGGAGCTTACAATGTTCTTCCAATCAGTTCTGTTCCTCTTCTCATCTAGTCAAGATCACAATGTTCTTCCCATCAGTACTATTCCTCTTCTCTCCATCTAACAATGTTTTTCCTATTCGTTCGTTTTCGTTCTTTGTTGTATTTGTCCTGTTCCTTCTCTCTGTTCAGTCCCTTCTTATCAGTCCCATACCTGCTTTTCCCTTGTTCTTGCACTCCTCCCATTCTGCCCTGGGTGATTATAATTAGTTCAATGCTGGATCCTACCATCCCCAGGTATATATGTAGGCTTAGTCCCAGTTCTGGGTGTATGTGCAGCGTAGGTTCCCACCTTACAGAGGTCGCCTTGTCGTGGCAGGTGGGCAAAGACTTTTTGATCAAAATGTGCACTCAGAACCTCCCTATTATAGGTAGATTTAGCAGTAATGCATATTTATTTATATTTAGTGGTTTAGGTGGCATTAGTGTTGCAGTGTGCTGTCACCATTCTTTTTCTGATGCTTTTCCCTTGTAGATTTCGCCATGTTTATCCCATCAGGTGGCACTTCAGTAGCACAAAATAGTATGGGTGAACTTATGACAACAATAAGAAATGGGATTTGTAGTCATGCTTAGGCCTCATGCACACGACCGTAAAAACACCCGTTATTACGGGTCGTAATTACGACCCGAAATAACGGGCCCATAGACTTCTGTTGGCCACGGGTACCTTCCCGTTTTCTCACGGGAAGGTGCCCGTGCCGTTGAAAAAGATAGAACATGTTCTATTTTTTTCTTTTACGGGCCGTGCTACTATACTTTATAATGGGAGCACGGCTCGGAAAAACGCCCGGCTGCCCGTGGCCGGCCGTGCCCGGCCATGCTCGTAATTACGAGCATGGTCGTGTGCATGGGGCCTTACTAAGTAAACAGGTCTCAGAGCGTTCTTAACATGGACACCCTACTAAGAGGCAAAACTGAGGATAATTATTGTATTTAGTTGAATATAAACCACATATTTTTGTAGTTTTGTGAAATTTGGTTAAAACAAAAAGCGCAAAATACAACCAGTGACTCCAACAAATCTTACCTAGCGGGCTGACCCATGTTCTATAGATAACATTTTCTTATTTCTTCCATAAACATCTCTTTCAATGGATTTATCTTAGGCTGAAAAATTTGCTTACAAAATAATTCCTAAATAATAAAAAAAAATGGGAATATGTCAATGTAGAATATTTCATATTATTTCCTTAATATCTGAAGGTTTCTATACTGAATCTCTTTAATGTCAGTAAACCATGAAATGATTTCAGTGGACGTCGGTAGAAGTGACTAGTTGGTTACCCGTTTGTACCCCGCAATTAACACTGTAAAGTGCCACCTGCTCATGTCAATCTTCATTCTCTCAGTGGAAGGATCCATTTTCGAAGTGACGGTTACACCTAAGCATTACACTTATTGTTTCCTCTGTCACATAATGTTATCCAAGATTAGCATCAGGTTACCCTCTCCTGATGTGCATTTATTTCAGACTGTCATATGAGAAGAGGGACATTGCACAGTCAGGTATGGATAAATTGTAGCATATACTGTATAGCACAGGTAGACATATCAAGGCTTTCTACAGAGGAGGAATTCGAGTTTTGTTAATCGGTTCATGTTTACGTGGCCATTAGGATCCATTGGGCAAATCGCTTTATCACTGAATCGGGAAAATACTGTAAAAATAAGAGAAGCCACTGCTTAGCGCCTTTATGTGGTCATGGAACTCTGAAATGACTTCTAACTTTTAGATCATTTATAGTAGGGGGCATATTATTGCTTATTATGCACATCTCATCAGTTGCAGAACCTCTTTTTGTAGAGAAAAGAGGGAACTTCCTGTCTCCTACTGATCAATTTATATGAAATGCCCTCATCCATTTCACAAAGAGGTTCTGCAGCATCTGTTAGGGTTTTCTGCAGCAGCTAAGGTATGCATTTTGATGTTCTGCAGCAGCAGGGGCAGAGAATTGTATAATACACACTGCAGCTGCTGAAGAAGCTCTTTTTAAAGAGAGATGAAGCATTACATGTCAGTCAACCAAGGCTCGGCACAAGAGAACGTACTTCCCACAAAGCATTCTATGACAGACTACTACTGCAGGAGGAGATAAGTAGTGTTTGAGGCACCGCTCATCTCTGTATAAATGTCAGGTTCTGGTATATGATTCTCTGATTGTAGTCTAAGAAATGGGGAATCTGGCGAAACGACCACCTTAAAAAGCTGGTAAATGTTTTTCACTGGCAGTAATAATTGCAGATGAAAATTTTTAAGCAACTGCAGTCAATATTATAAAATAAAATGATTACTCACCTTTTCAATTTCCCTGCCGCTCCAGCACCGACATTACGATTGTCCCCACTGGTCCTGCAGCGATGATGCCACATACATCATTCACATGAGCACTGCAGGAAATCAAGGCCTATGATTGGCTGCAGTATTCACATGAATGATGTACGTGATGTCATCGCTGCAGGACTGGTGGGAACACCGGAGTGCCAGCGCTGGTTCGGCAGGGAAATTTAAAAGCAAAGTAATCTTCTTTTTTTTTTAATAACATCTTTTTTTGTTTTTTAGTCTGGTGTGAGGTCTGATCAGGAGTCTTGAGTCACAGGGGGCACTGTGTGGGGCACTATCTACAGATGGCACTGTGTGGGGCACTATTGACAATGACACTGTGTGGGGCATTATCTAAAGTGGGCACCTTGTGTGTCACTATCTACAAGTGGCACTGTGTGTCACGATTTACAGATGATTGCAAGAGAAAAAGATGGCGCTTCATAGCGTAGAACTTTAGTGGGTTTGAATGAACATAAAGTAAAGTTGTACTGCTCACCTGGTCAGGATGTGCTGAGCAGGCACAACTCTGTCAATAAGTGAATAGGCTGAAATGATGCAAGCTGCTGCTTTCCCTGGTGCCGGATCCGTGAGTGACGGCCGTAATCAGATGCAAACAGTAAGAAAAAACAGGGCAATTGTAGCAATGCTGAATCTCAAAAACTGACTTCCAAGTAAAGATAACGGTATTTATTGGGAAATAACGGACAACGCATTTCAGCTCCGAACCGGAGCCTTCATCAGGTCCTAGTGTGGTACTGTGTGGAGCACTATCTATTTATGTATTTCACTATCTACAAGGGCACTTTATGTGTCACTATCTACAAGGACACTGTGTGGGGCACTATCTACAGATGGTACTGTGTGTGGCAATATCTATAGATGGCACTGTGTGTGACACTATCTACAAGGGCACTGTGTGTGGCAATATCTATAGATGGCACTGTGTGTGACACTATCTACAGGGGCACTGTGTGTGGCAAAATCTATAGATGGCACTGTGTGTGGCCCTGTCTACAGATGGCTCTGTGTCTGTTACTATCTACAAGGATACATTGTGTGTCACTATCTACAGATGGCACTGTGTGGCACTATCTACAGATGGCACTGTGTGTGGCACTATTTACATATGGCACTGTGTGGCACTATCAACAGATGGTATTGTGTGTGGCACCCATAGGGTGGATTCAGACAAAGCTGCAAAAAATATCCGAATTTGGCCTTTGGCTATTTATTATGTGGGCATAAAGTTAGATTTGTCATTGGCAGTATATATATTCTTTAAATGTATACCTTATCTGTTTGGCCCAAACGTGGTGTGAATTTATCTGTACACGTATAACACAATCACTGGGGATATTTCTGCATATGTAAAAAAATAAAATATAAAATGTATTATTATACTATACATTTTTTAAAATCTAGAATCTTATTACTATATTATTATATTTAAGTCAATAGGAAACATTACAAATTTGTGAATGTGAAGTAAAGGGCATGCTCTGGTTAAAAAAAGAGAAAAAACGTTAACATGCCTAACATGCTATTTTTAAAGTCAATTGCGCCATTTTTGACATCTCGAAAGTTGATGCGTCCTAGGACACCACTGGTAACTCTCCCCCAATATGTGACCACAGTCTTAGTTATCTCCTGTTCTTACCCACCCGTGCCGCCGCTGCCATCATTACACGTGTTTGCTTTGCAACTTGTTGGTATGTGTTTAACCTGTTAATTATGTATGAGAGGAAATGTTTGAATAAGAGCAGTGTATGAATCAGTCAGAGGAACTTGTTGATCTGTGTGTTTATAGTATTCCTGAGCATAATATAATACGCTAACCTCGGGAGACCAGGGCAATGGCAGGAGCGGAATACAACATTTCTATGCTCAGTCCCGGACATATCAGAGTGGCCTTTGGCATCCCCCTGGCACCTTACACCAGTCCCCTAGCTACGCCCCTGCTATTGTAAGGACTCGCTTGTTTCTGCTCTCTATATTGATTTTTTTTAAATCTGGCATCTGATGGTCCAGGGATAGATATGGTTAATTAATCCGATTTATTGTCCATCTATTCTTATCAGATGATCAATATTGGAAACTGCAGGTCATAGACTTTGGGTCAAGTGGGTCGGTTTTTGGCTGCTGCGGTATATTGCAGTGGCAGCCAGATGTGTAGTGTCAGACTCAGTTCACACTTAGGTTAAAATACTGCGCAGCATTTAAAATAAGTTACTGACATAGTGAATGCATTTAGCAGGCATAACTGGGTACTGGCATAACTTATGCATGCTATAATAGCCTTCTCTACTACCTGCGTCAGTAATGCCACTGATTTGCATCACAAAACCTCATGTAAGTGTGAACAGGGTCTTAGTAAACGGAAATTTTATGGATTTCCTTTCACACCATACATTGTGACCAGTGCAATTTTGAGCCAGTTTAGCTCTAGCATTTACCCTGCAGCAGTACCCACCTCTGAGACCCCCCCGGAGTATAATGGAAAGAGTCACGCACGAGCACAGATGTCTCTCCCCTGCTTTTCCACCATATTATGGAGGTTGCCCAGCTTCTACTGCAAAACAGGGCTCACGAGCCCCCTTTGTCAAAATAAGTGGGGTGTCCCATAAGTGGGTCTTCCATCTATCAGACATTTATAGCATATTATATGAATATGCCTTTACAGGCAATGTGCTCTTTTGGAGTCACTTATTTTCATTGCTACAAAATAAAAAAATGAATTGACTTTGGAAGTGGTCTCAATTAAGTAAAATATTCTACCGTTTTGTGTATACAGCTCCAATGCAGATTTATGTGTCATTATAGTTACAGACTGTAAACAAAGTCTGCAGTCATGTGTTACTCCACTACATCTGCAACCCCTTCTTGCTAAACTACATACAGTAGAAGAGAGGGCAGATGGAAGGGAGTGACATAGTTCTTTATAGGAGCTGTATACACAAAACGGCATTATATTTTTAATCAAGACTATTTGCGAAGTTGGTTTATTTTGTATTTTAGAGGCATTGGAGTAATGAAAAAAGGGTTGCAAACGTTTATATACCCTTTAACTATAACCTCTTGCATGCCCATGTCCATTCCTATCTGCTGCTGATAGAGAGACCCAATGCCCATGGTGATATGCCCTATTTGAAACTTTGCTATGGTGCCCAGTTATTATTTTCTGCTCCTTGATCATATAATAATTTTAATATTTTTTTTCTTACAAATTTGCACCCCCCTTCTCGTACCAACCGGTCAGTGATGATCAGTGATGATCAGTGATGATCAGTGATTGCATTGCTTGCTTTACTACAGAAGCCTGTAAGCCTTGCACATGTTCATAAAGGGTTATATTTTTCATTACAAGTTCTATGTTTTTCCCACTAGCTGGAAATATTAAGGAAGAAGTTGTTATTTTGAGCTGCAGTCACTTTGTTTACTTCTTTAAATGTCATTGTTGTAGGATATAATAATAGGGAGGCATCATTTGCTTATTAAAATATATTTTCCAGGCCTCATTATGAGGTTATTGTTAAACGGACAGAAAATGACAGATTGAATCATAATAACATTATTTAAAAAAATGGCCGCTGAAAATCTTCCTTTGCCACAATCTGCTGAAATGTCAAAATAATTGTATTTGCTGATGATTAGAAAACCGAGTTTGCAGTGGAGAAGCCATAATAAGTCAGCTTGTCTGTGGACATATGAGAGATTTGTGCATTACTAAGTGATTCTGTTATAGATCTGATCCTCCCCGGCTGGCAGATTCACACGAAAGGTCAAGAGAATAGACTGCCCTCCTCACCCTACAGGCGCCCTGAAGATGAAATGAAAAGCTTCCTCTGTATGGCAGTGCATTACGCAGCAAAATGTGACCACGGCAAGAGAGACCTAAGTGTCAGATTTATGAGACATCATACAAAGCTCAGAAGGAGAGTCAGGCCTGATGGGTAATAGTCACACATCAACAGACCTGCCAAATGCCCCTAGGACCCAATGCAAAATCTGTAACAGGGCTCCCTCTTTACCAAGCGCCATTTATAATACCGGTGGCATAACTTAAGGCTCCTGGGCCCCAATGCAAATTTTGTAACTGGCGCCCCCACCTACTAGGTGCCATTTATAATACTGGTGTTTTCTTATGTGACGGAGGGGCTCTTGGGCTATCCAGGCACCAGGGCCAGGTGAGACTGCTAATTCTGCATCCCCTATAGATACACCCCTGTGTGACAGAAGGGCTTTTGGGCTCTCTAAGGCACCAGAGCACTGATGCGAAGGCAAAATCTATACCTCCTATGGTTAGGGTCCTTTTACACTGGACCAGTTGGCCATCACAACGAGCGCCGATCAACAAGACAGCTCGTTGATCGGCGCTTGCTTGCTCCTTTCACAAGGAGATATGTATGGGGATGAGCGCTCATTACTATGATCATTCGTCCCCATACATTTCTGTCATGTCTGCTGCACATCTCCCTGTTACACAGGGAGATGTGTTGCCGACAACGATAATAGATAATATTTTAGGCTGCGTAAATTACACAATCAGCCGATGAACGCTCGTTTGCCAGATAATTGGCCCGTGTAAAAGAGGCAGATTATGTAGTCAAAATACTAACCAAAATGTTGCCGCGTGAAAGAGTCATATTAGAGACAAGCGCTTCAGATTGCGGTAAATCTGACATAATTCCTAGTCCAACGGTTGCTTGAATTTTGGTTGGATTGAAGGAGTTATCCAGCGGCAGAAAATGTTATGCCAATCATCTAATAACATAAAATTTGGTGACTTACTAATATAGTTGTTATATCTGTTGTGCGCTGATTCCCCGTCTGAGAACTCAGTCACGTGTTCTTAGAAGTTCAGTCATTTTTTCCACTTTGATGACGCGCCGACACAGGTCCACGTGACCGAGATCATGCTCCTAGTCTCTTGTGTCGCCGTGTCATTAAAAAGGAACAGCAAGGGGGCTGGCAGTGGGAAGATACAGAAGAAATAAGCCTGCCCTCTTCTTCCACATCGCTGTCGTGGCATCCCATTGCCCAACGCTTGACCGTTGTAACGGGAGAGCGGAGAAAAAGAAGCTGAGGGGAAGGAAAGGGATGACGGGACTTGTAGTATTCAGAGCCCGCTGAAAGTGCGAGTCCCGCCTAATATGCGATGAGCAATGGGAAGATATATTTTTGTGCAAGCAGACTGCATTTAGCAATGTATTAAAGTGTAGATAAACGTTTAACAAACTTCTGACATGTCATAGTGACATGTCAGAAGCTTTGATTGGTGGGGGTCCGAGCACTGAGACCTCCACCAATCGTTAAAATGAATAAGCTGAAGCGCTCGTGTGAGCGCTCAGCCGCTTAGTTTCTGTTCGGCTTTTCCGGAAATCAATGTACCGGAGTACGGGCACAAAGACTTTCTATTGAGTCCGTCCACCGATACATTGATTTCCGGAAAAAGCCAAACAGAAACTAAGCGGCTGAGTGCTCACACGAGCACTTCAGCTGCTTTGTTTTAGCGATCGGTGGGGTCCCAGTGCTCGGACCCCACCAATCAAAACTTCTGACATGTCACTATGACATGTCAGAAGTTTGTTAAATATTTAGCTACACTTTAAGGTAATTAAACGTCTTTGTGTTTTTTTGAAAAAATGTTATGGACCCCGTTTTAATGATGGCGTCCCAATATAATAATCACTGTCACAATATATAAACCCATGCTCCTGTCGCCTTTTCACAGCAGGAGTCTTCAGTAGTGCACTCCAGTGGTGTTGCTAGCACTTGGCACCTAAAGAATGTGCCTTGGATTTTTTGCCCAGATTTTTTGCCCCTTAAGCCGACTCTCTTGGCACCATCGATCAATTGTATCAACGTCCTCCCCCTTAGTGCCCTAAGTATCTCCAAAGTCTTTTAGAAATTACTATTATATTATGAAAAATTATAACTTAATAGCACAAATGCCCTTTTTAGGGCAACATATATGCCAACACCCCTTTTTTGGGTAAAATATAGAAAGGAGGATTATTTTTTGATAGGATAGATAGGGCTAATTGTACTAGGTAGAGACAGTTATGGCTGATAAAAAAAAGTAGGAATTAAAAAGCAAAAAAGCAAGGTAGGGATAGAGATAGTGCTGTTAGTGTGGGACATACGGGTGTGACACAGGCTGCAGAACAAAAATACAAAAAATAAAGCAAAGCATGGAAATGATTTAAGAACCACATTTCTAAGACCTATAGCACCAACATATTCTGCAGCGCTGAAAACAGGATGGACTGATAAAAGTCCTTCGCTTGGCTGACCATCAATTCCATATCTCAGGTATAGGACCTCATGCTACAGACAACTTAATTGGAAGTGGCTTAAAAGATATGTTTTCGAGTGGCACACACACAGATCCAAAGCTGATGTTCCTCCTCATCATATTCAAACTCACGGCCAAAAGGCCAAAAACATTAAAGGGTAAGTCCACCTTTGGATACGATTTAACATAAATATAATCTACATGATACGTCATGTCCAGTCAAGAGCTGCATTCACGGTTCTGCATGTTTCTGAGCTCACGCTCCCATCATTTCCTGCTTGTTCAGTGTCTGTAAAGAGGTTGCTCTGATGGTTTATGTAGATTGTGTTTGTACACACATCTATCCACTATAAAATTATATTCAACTTACATTGTTATGTCACTGCAATTCAGCCCATGTTAATATAGTTGTTTTGAGAATAAAAGTAGATGTCTTTGGAATTTATATAGAAAATACACAAAAGGTGACATCACACTCTTGTGTTTGCTCATGGAGGCATCGTCATCTCCGCGAAGTTTGCATGTTCCTAATATTTTGTAATTGGATTTCCTCTGGATACGATTTCTACCCATAGTTCAAAACATATTTCGATTCATAAGCATCCTACGACCTCGAAAATACCATGCATTTACTTGAGGAGGCATCTGCTTATGCATTTCTAGTTCATGGACCCTCTGTATGTAGACAAATATGGCCGCCCTTAAGCCACCGTTCCTCAGATCTGATTTCAGACACCAAAGTGCTACATATAATATATTACAAAGCCTGAGCACTCCCTTCAATAAACTTTATGTATATTGTCCCAGTGAGCCCCTTTAACATGCACAGCACCGATTTTCGAGACACCTCAAAGTCAACACAGCTGTCAACTTCTAGCGTGTGGCTGAATCTTAAGTTACCATCAGTATTCAACCATTCACTGACGTAACGGCTGCAGAATACTTAATGAAGAAGGTCAAAGTTCCTCGTGTCCTTTTTGTTTGGAACTTTTTTTATTTCTAAACAAGAGACGTAGCAAGGAAGGGGTTGAGCCGCTATCTAACGTCGGCTCGTTCCATCCAATGCCGGGCAGAAGATCAATCACCAAGGCAGCATTGGACACTAAGAGAAACTTGACTGCAGCATCTCTGGGACCTATTCATGGCCTGCCATTTAGACGTACTTGTGGGCAGTGAACAGAATCAATAAGACACCTCCGACTGCCTCTATTTACAAACTAGCTGCCTTCAGCAGCCAGCCTGTTTAAGCACTTCATTCCCATTCAGCAAGGGCCATCTGCTTCTTTTGCTGTAAGTCTCTTAGAAAAACCTCAGCCTTGACAAGCTAGAGATATGTCAGCGCAGTTATCAGCAGAAAGCAACATCTGCCATGCCT
This sequence comes from Rhinoderma darwinii, assembly GCF_050947455.1. Taxonomy (NCBI): domain Eukaryota; kingdom Metazoa; phylum Chordata; class Amphibia; order Anura; family Rhinodermatidae; genus Rhinoderma; species Rhinoderma darwinii. The sequence continues at coordinate 128,180,096 of NC_134692.1, forward strand.
GACACCCACTATTGTAGGGCTTTTAATCTGTCCCCCTCCTCCCTTTAACTGCAGACAACAGCTCCCTATATTATATTTTGCCACTCAATTAGCACTATCATCCTGCTGAAATAGAGGCCAATTTACCTTTAATGACATCATTGTTAGGAGAGTGGCAGCGGATGGTTGTTGGCTGTCATTGGTTTGCAGAAGGCAAGCTTGTCTCTCTCCACTAACCCCGACAGAGGCAAGGAGAGGCTCGGTGGCCTATCACAGGCAGCCTTCACCCCCGACCATAGACATTGTTTCCGACAGTTCGCAGAAGCACTGTGGCGGAAAATTGAGTCCAGATTCATTAGGTTTTTCAGTGTGCTGCTCAAGTCAGTTAAATTGATACATTTCCTAACAAAATTGAAGTGCTTTGTGCTGCCAGCGGAAAGCCTGGTGACCCTGCTCGGCCCACTGAGCAGCCGAAACGAGTTGATGGATCCATTAGGCCGCTCAGAATGCTTTTCCCCCCTCTCCTTCCATTCCTGAGTGACACTGTAAATCTGAGCCAATTTCAGTCCCTAATCATCATTACAAAAACCCTCCACTGTTCATTTATTACTCTACAATTCTAATACCGCTCCGCAAATGGGTCAGCAGACAGTGAGTCAACACAGAAGCAAAGAAAAGCTTTAAAGTGCCAGAGTCTAACCGGTGCTACCCAATGCCCCTGGGTCACCGGTGGCACATTGAGTCAGACTTATTTCTTTTCTTTATAAACAAAATCCTTTCTTACTCGATAACTAAAATCTGGCCACAAATTCGAGCTGACCTGTCCCATTAACACCGCATCTTCCGATGGCCTCTGCTCTATAAAACAAAATAACCATTTGATAAAAGCAGCGTTATTACTTTTTATTGGCCTTTTCTTTTTCGTTTGCCCATTTGTTGAAGCGAGCTGAAAGTTTGAAGATGGCTGCTTCTATTAAGGATCCTCATTGGTGGTTGCTGTGGTGACCTTGAAGTATCGCTTTGGGAAACCAGCTTTGTAATGCATGAAAAAATTACCTTACAATTGAAAACGTATAATAGAGACGAGCAAAGGCTTGAAACGCTAGCTCAAAAATGTTCCTTTGGCATTCCTTGTTTATGAATTTATGTTCTTGCGAAGAATAGTCATTAAGACTAATACTGATTGCTGCTGCATAATTAAAACCAACTTCTGTCACAAAAAAACATTGGCGACCTCCCTGCAAAAGACTTCTGTCAACCCGACTTTCGGTGCTTTCCATCATCGCTTTAGCCCCTACAGTGCCGAAAAAAAAAAATTACAAAAATTTAATTAAAGCCGGTGTTATGTCTTTGAGTATATTTTTCAACTGTCTCAAGAAAGTTCTACAAGCTGTGAAAAGAGAACGGTTTGCCTGCATCTCTATAGGCATTGCTCGGGTTTACATCCTATGTACGTGGGCAGTATTTTGATACTTCAGCTGAAGTGATGATGTGTTCATTGATTATTATGGCATGGTGCAAGTGTTTGGACTTGGTAAAGAATAGAAGATATTCCTGTTTCGCTATGGAGGTGTGTGACATCCATCTGATAACAGCTGGAAAGTGATTTATGGGTGTTAATGGCAAGTCTGTCGGAGTTGTGTTGTGAGATATTTATAATCCACAGAATGATGATGATAATCTTTTGATTTTAGGTTTTCTTGTTTCCTTTATTGTATCGGAGAGATATGTTAGTGAAGGGTATGGTCACTAAGAGGAAAAAAAATTAGGCCCTTTAACTTAGTTATGAAGGTTGTTGAAAATTTACTGAAAATATAATTCACTAAATTGAGATTTGGATAATTGAGGAACAAAGGGGCTAGAACTCTTGTTTTGAAGAACTGGGTTCATGGGTTCGTATCCAACTGGGGCTGCATAGGAATGGAATTTGGAATTTGATACCATTTTTGTATGGGTTTTCACCAGGTTCTGTAGTTTATGAGGTAGGAAAAGTGGATGAGTTTTACTTATAGTCTTATTGGAAACCATGTTCTATGCTAAATCATTTAGCTGCTTAAAACTAGCTGTATCATGTATATTTTGATTATATTGCTAGACCCTCAAGGGACCGGGACCAATGCGGGTGCATTCTTTGTATGCAGTGCAGCATATGTAGAATAAGAAAAAAATAATAATAATAATAATTTAAAAAAAATGGGTTCATACTGGTTGATTTTATATATACATACACATATATGTCTGTGGGTCCAAATCACTGTCTGCGTCAATGTTAACATCCTAACTACGACTATTTAAGTCAATCAGGATGTGGGCATAGTTCAGTGGAGAGAGTTATAGATGGCAATGTTAAACCACCAGGGCACAAGTAAAAATGTTGTCAAAGTGAGGCTGCCTAAAAACAACTTCTTATGCAGTTGTAGATGTATATTGCATAAAGTTGAGCCCCAGATGTTATGTCTTACCTTCAAATTAGGCGTCTCTCTTTCCTTCCTTTTGATGGTTTCTGTAAATGCAATTTTTTTCCTCTCTCCATGCAAAGTGGACTGGCTCCTTCTGGTGTAATATGTGAGGTCAGCTGAGTGCTCTGAGCCAATCAGATAACTCCCCCTGCTTCTCCTGCTCTCTCTCTTATGATGTTTCTATGAGTGAGAAGTTGCAGTTGCACTCCCCTCCTTCCCCTCCTCTCTGCCTGTTTTCTGTTTTACACTAGATGGGTTTTTTTGATGACTGAGGAGGTTTCTAAACATTGTTAGAGATCCTGCATTCGGAGAGAAAAGGAAAAACAGTCAGCTGGAAGATGAAGAAGATGCAATATTCCCTCATAAGATATTTTACAAAGTTGAATATCTTTACATGTATTATTGATTATATATATAAAAAAAAATAAAAAATTATTATTAACATATTCTTAAAGGTATTGTCTTGTTTAGAAAACACATTTTAGGGGAACTTATAAGTTAAAGGTGGATCCCCCATCCAGGACCCTTTATTATTTGCCAGAGCGGATAGTGGCTACAAAAAGCATCACCCTCTGGAGGACCATTAAAACAGACAGCCCATTAACTTCAATGGGGACTGTGTAATGCTTTATTTTCCCTGCCGAGGCACTTCAGAGACATTGAAAACTTACTGTCGGGTTCCCCCGCATTTTACAGCTGAGGTTCACAGCAGCAAGACACCCTGTTATCAGTTTATTGTCGGGGGACCCTTCTAACTGAAAGAAATGGTTCAAATTGGGTAACACTTTTAATAAAGCTTTTAGTGGACTGCTCAGGGAGTTTCCTTAATTTTCTATTGTGTTTGGTTATTAAAAGTATAAAAATAATTTAACATTTGTCGTGTTAATGTTTTTTAATATGCAAATATAGGACCTACAAGCCACCATCATGCCATTCCATTTTCCCCTACAGTAGGTCAATGTTCTACATGCACTGAGGCAGGGATAGACAATTGACACCTACTGTACCATTGACTACTTAATGTAGACAAATGACTTGTACTGAGCAAGTAAGGAATTAAAAGCCACCTTTTGCATTTTGCTGTATGGGAAAGAAGTCAGGTTAATTGTGTACATATACAAAACACATGACAGGTGTGTATATACTAACGCACTGCTTCTTTCAAGTTCCAGCCTACGAGTAGAAAGCCCTGGGGGGGAACCTCTAAAAGTTTAACATGGACAAATTAACCCCCTTGGACTGCCAAACACTTGTTTACACAGCAAAGAAGCACCAAGATGGAAATTTATGGCACCTCTGAAAGAACTTCTCACCTATTGCTCAGGGACGAGGTGTACGGCCTGCAATATTTCCCAATGAAAGGAAATAGAAAAGCTCTTAAGGAATCAATACCCTTATTTAGTCAATAAACTAACAAAACATCCCCTCTGGGAAGGGAAAATGAAGAAAGAGTCTGTTTGATACAAGATCTCTCAAATTCCAGTTTTCATCTTCAGCCAGGAACGTCCTATCAGAAAAAAAATGCTCTAGTGGTAAATATTCAATTTTCTATAAACCATGCGGGGAAGAGTAATATTTAATCATTTTCATTTTTTTATCTTCCAAGGCCAGCGTAAGCAATATAATGAGATGCCGGCCAAAGATCTCGTCATTTTCAGCATTCCATGCACAAAGAAGCAGATAATTGAAAGACAACAGCACCAACCTTCTCAAGTGTTCTTCAGGCGCCTTAAGGTGTAAGCACTTAAAGAGGCTCTGTCACCAGATTTTCAAACCCCTATCTCGTATTGCAGCAGATCGGCGCTGCAATGTAGATAACAGTAACGTTTTGTTTTTTTCAAAAACTAGCATTTTTGGCCAAGTTATGAGCATTTTTATATTTATGCAAATTAGCCTTTCTTAAGTACAACTGGGCGTGTTTAAAGTTAAGTCCAAGTGGGCGTGTATTGTGTGTGTGTGTACATCTGGGCGTTTTTACTTGTTTTACTAGCTGGGCGTTGTGAATAGAAGTGTATGATGCTGACGAATCAGCATCATCCACTTCTCTTTGTTACCACCCAGCTTCTGGCAGTGCAGACACACAGCGTGTTCTCGAGAGATCACGCTGTGACGTCACTTCCTGCCCCAGGTCCTACATCGTGTCGGACGAGCGAGGACACATCGGCAGCAGAGGCTACATCGACTTACCTGCAAACGCCGATGCTGCTGCAGAATCAACTGTAGCCTCTGTCGCCTGGTGCCGATGTGTCCTCGCTCGTCCGACACGATGCAGGACCTGGGGCAGGAAGTGACGTCACAGCGTGATCTCTCGAGAACACGCTGTGTGTCTGTGCACTGCCAGAAGCTGGGTGGTAACGAAGAGAAGTGGATGATGCTGATTCGTCAGCATCATACACTTCTATTCACAACGCCCAGCTAGTAAAACAAGTAAAAACGCCCAGATGTACATACACAATAAACGCCCACTTGTACATAACTTTAAACACGCCCAGTTGTACATAAGAAAGGCTCATTTGCATAAATATAAAAATGCTCATAACTTGGCCAAAAATGCTCTTTTTTGAAAAAAAAAAATACGAGATAGGGGTTTGAAAATCTGGTGACAGACCCTCTTTAATACGGACAGCCAATTGTTCAAAATAATGATCTTTATCTTTAATGTTTAGTATACAATGAAACAATAAACTTTCACAGCCTGTAGTGCCAGCCTCACTGCCCTGGCAAGACTATGTATTCATTTTCTGTCTTGAATCATTGGGGCAATGGTCAACGAGACCATTGGGTTTTAAGTTGACTTTTTTGACATTTCTCTATGTGTAATTCTGAAATCTTTTTAAAGAGAATCTGTCACCTCTCCTGACATGTTTTTTTTTAGAAATTACTTGTATTTCCCGTGAAATAGCAATTCTGGGACATATTTTCTTAGAACTTTGCATTGTGCCATTCCTCTGTTATTCCCCCTAGAAATTTATGAATAAATTGACAACTGGGTGTTACCATTCAACTTGTTAAAGGGGCGTGTCCCTGCACAGTCTCACTCTCTCAGCACTGATTGGACATTGTGTGTAGGGACACGCCCACCAACTGGTAACACCCAGTTGTAAAATTTTTCATACATTTCTAGAAGGAATAACAGAGGAACGGTACAATACAGAGTTCTAAGAAAAGATTCTCCAGAATTGTCATTCCATGGGGAAAGCAATTATTTACTAAAACAGACATGTCAGGAGAGGTGACAGGTCCTCTTTTAGTAACAGATCACATGCACACAGCAGAGCTGTATGCTGGCACAAAGAGTCCACTTCAGTTCCATACTAGCCACAGGGATTCTGTGTGTACTGCCATAGGATGCTCTGTGAGGTGCCGTATGTCGAAGATATTCTTCCCTTAAAGCAATGACTCTAGTGGAGAATACTTACATAATACAGCATTAGGTGGAACATGGCATGATTTTTCGTACGGAACGAAAAAACCACCTCCACCTGAAATCAGAGACATACACAGGAATAGTGGAGTCACATAAAAGCCAATGGATGCCCTATTCTGGCTCTATACAACTGCTAGGTTGTTGCGAGTCGTAACACGGTCATATGCTTATTCATTTATTAGTGTAATGCTTAGAAAGACCCACACAATAGACCTTAACTCTTATAAAGTTGTTGAAATAAGCTTATATAATAATAACAGATACTAAAAATAGTAGACCGTCAGACCCTGTTTGGGTCAATTTAATTTTTTAATGTGATCAGACCTGTTCACATCATTTCCGTCAGAGGAACTCATCAACGGAAAGGCAAAAAGAAGCCATAGCTTCCGTTTGCATTACCATTAATTTCAATCTTAATGCTTCCGTTTTCTTAATGGTTTTCGTTTGTCTCCGTTCTGAAAGGTTTCCGTTTTTTTGGGCAGAAACAATAGAGTAGTCGACTGCGCTATGGATTCCTTAAAAAACAGAAACCTTATGGAACGGAGACAAGCGGAAACTACCAATGGTAATGCGAATGAAAGCTATGGTTTCCGTTTGCCTTTCTATTGATGGGTTCCTCTGAAGGAAATGTCTAACGGAACCCATCAACGGAAACTGAATGCTGATGTGAACAAGCCCTAATAGGGAAAGTTTCCAAATTTTGTGGAAAGTGTTGAAATCTACTATATCTACTGGGTATTACATATTAAGGAATACCTAGGACATACTGTATTATCCGATACAGTATGTATAAGGGGGCAACTATTTTGTGGACTAAACTAATATTTATGGTTATGTAGACTTTAATTATTGATGAGCCTGAGCTTTAGTGGTTCCTCTACTAAATACAAAGCTCATAGGCCTGACATTGGTACAACCCACAAGATGGTGGCTCTCTAAAATTGGAGATGACCAGTCTCTTACGGTGATACTTTGATAGAAACATTTTTGACATATTGACGCTAAAACTTTGTGAACCTGCTTGAATGTGAACTGAAACTTAACTAGCAGCATTAAATGTAGATACCAAGTCTGACCCATGGAATTTACTTATTTAACTTCGTAAATTTTCTAGAGTCTAGGTACATTAAATGTGTAACGGCAATGCATAATCTGCAGGTGTCTGAGGTAAAGAACCAATCACATAAGTCCCATATATTGCTTTTTAATAGACTCGTTTTTTTTCCCCTTCACAACACATATCTACTATTTTCCGACGTAACATCCCGCTTAAAATTAGCTGTTTACCGTGTGAAATGTATTCACTCACCCGGACATTTTCTTATATCTCCACTTGCCAGGAGGGTGGGGGGGTTGGGAGAGACATCACAGTTTGTGAAAATAATTTTTCCATGATAGGTAGAGATCTTCAGAACCTACTTATTATCCATGAAGTGACTGAGCTAGTGCAGTATAAGTGGATTTACAATGGAAGGTGATGGGAAGAGACGTGGGACTCTTAAGCAGGGTTTTTCATTATTAACCCTGTCGGTCCATCCTATCTTCCTCTGAGGCTTGAGTTCCATTAAAATGTTGATGTCTTCCGTGTTAAGGGTAATGGAATTAGTACAACTGACAACTACCCATACATTTTATCAGATGAGTCGTCCTCTATACTATGTCCGAAGTGGATGCTAGTCTACATAACTCTACTTACTTGGGTAGAGAGGAACCTTGAGAAGAAACTTGAGAGTGACACATATTCAAAGGCGTTATTTCATGTATACTATAAATAATAATAATCATTATTATATGCTGCTGGTTTTGACTCCTGGTAACCATATAGATGGTGGTCCTCAAGAATGTCATGTCCTCTGTTGTGATTTCATGGATGGACCATAATTGCTGTGATTGTTTCCATCCATTTTCTTGGTCAACCAACTTTTTCCTTTCAAATCTCCTAAGCATAATCTTTTTCCAATGAGCTAGGACTTCTTATAAGATGTACAATAAGAGGTTGGGTCTTCGATAAAGTCAGTCTCATTGAGCTTCAAGTGGAAGAACAGTTTTGAGTTGGTTCTTGGATGTGCTCCATATAGATGTCAAAGACTGGCTTGGTTAGCTATTATAGTCAATACAGTCATGAGTTACAGTTGTGGGTATCAATAATATGTATCACTTGAATGAAGAGGAGTGAGACTATTTTCGCAAAAACATATGCCTTTTAGATCTATACATACAGTGGGTATGTTGGGTACAATACCTTGTCTACCAGATCACTTATTTTATATAGGTTTCTAATGTGGGCCCTCAAGATTGAAAGTTTTGAGATCCCTGGATGGGGAAGGGGAGGGGAGCTGACCTTGGTGTACCCATGTATTTACGATGGTGCTGCATGTGTTTTCAATGGGGAGATGGGGATAAGCCTTCTGACAGCAGCTTATCTCTCGTAGCAACAAAGGGTCGGGCATGTTGGATTTCATCCTTCTTTCCCCGACATCTGTTAGTAGGTCAAATAACTTCCTGTTAATTTGACCTAAGCCCATTTCAGAGGGCCTGTTCGGACAATTCCGGACTTTTCTATAGAACCCTAAACTGGTATAACATTTGTTCAGTAAACCGGGGGAGGGTTGCATATTGCTGCAGGAATACAGACACTAAAATATGGTTGCATTATGGCCATCTAAAATCAGCCATATGGTGTGTACATGGGAAATAAAACCATTAGCCCCACTGTGGACAAGAACTGATATGAGAAATTACAATCTGTGTACTACACAGGTGCATGTTGGCGCCACATAAATATCGGTAGACCAATAAATAAACAGGAGAATCAGTCTAGCTAAGCTTTGTATTCTATTATGTTAGATATTATCATATATTTTAAATGTCATCATATTAATTCCAGATTTATTTTATTTTTTTCTTGGTTTTGCTCCATAATCCAGAATTAAATATTTTTTCCTACAATTTTAGGTCAATAATGAGTGAAGTAGCCAACTGAAAATACCAGAAGCAAAAATCCGATCATATGATATCCCTCTAACAATGACGTGACACCCCAAGCATGTGTCAAGAGCAGTCAGACTCGTACCATCACAGGTAATGAATCCTTAAATTGGGGAAAAACTGAGGTTATTCCCTATCCGTATGAGCAATAAACAGCAGAACTATTTATTTTTTCCTATTTTTGAAATTTATTAAATGGCAATTTGACCTAAAAATCCTTTAGCATTTGCAGCTAGTTCAGCTGTAAATAGAGACTGACAGTTTATATTCACAGCCCGGTTGAAGAAGAAGAAAAAAAAAACACATTTAGAATAAATTTTTATAGGCCCATGACAGAGTACAGACAAGCAGCTGATAGTATGTACCAATCTCTCGTAGCTGTCACACTCTGTGATCGGACCTCTTACAAATACAAACACTGCTGATTTCTTATCAAATGTAAAACCAACACGACTCCTTCTTAACTGGTTACCACGAGCATGAAATTGACATTGTGAATCACATGTGACACTAGATTGTCCGCTTTGTAATTGATGTGTGTTTAGGAATAGGATTGAGCAGGTACTGTCTTGGGTTCAATCTCTCCGTACTTGTACCACCTCAGCATTAAGAAGTCCGCTCCTGGTTTCCAAATTGGCACAAATTACTGGAAACTCCAAGAAATACTTTGGGTTCTACAAATTCCCTACTTTATGATTCTAAGGAGTCAGTTCTCATTTATTTACAGAACTCATTGGTATTCGGGTGCTAATGAAATCTAAATTCAACCGAGAGAGAAGACAAGTCACTAAAGTCATTGGGGGGTTGGAATCGGAGTTACAATGTTTTTTTTTATTTTTTTTTTTATTTTTTTACATGGAATAGACAGTTCTGTGCATTAAAATTTTGAACCTGCTAGACTGGACTTTATGTAATAAGTGAATTGACTATTCACTTCATCTGCCTGTCTATGGTATACAAGGGGTAAATCAAGAGACCCGTTATGCTCTTTAATGCACCCAAAGCAACCCTCAAATGTGTTTATTTGACCAATGGATTCTTTTGTGGGTCACTGCGGAAGGAGCTTATGCAGTTTTAGTTGTCTGATAGAACTGGACCCATATTTGTACACTATTGTAAATTTAAGGGGTTGTCCAGTTGAGAAAACCCATTTTTATACACCCTATTAGGAAATTCTGATTTAATAGAGCAGGGTCCTCTGTTCAGGATCCTCATCACTTGGCCAGAGTAAGGAGCGGTTACAAAGAGCGTTTTTCTCTCTCTGGAGGACCTTTTCTGACACAAACAAGTAATTGATATGAATGGGCACTGTGTAATACTTAGTTTCCCCTTTGGTGGGGTTGCAGGAAAATTAAACATTTATTGCCAGGGGGACACTTTGTGATAAGCCTATTGTCAAGGGACCCATCTAACAAGTAGGGATCAAGGCGGAGAACCCCTTTAAAGGGAATGTGTTGCTAGAAATGTTTTTTTTTTCAGTTAAACAATTAGTATTTGGGTATGTTCACACGGCAGCCTCCGTTACGGCTGAAATTACGGAGATGTTTTCAGGAAAAAACAGCTCCGGAATTTCAGACGTAATGGCATGTTGCAGGCGCTTTTCGCTGCGTCCATTACGGACATAATTGGAGCTGTTTTTCCATGGAGTCAATGGAAAACGGCTCCATTTATGTCTCAAGAAGTGACAGGCACTTCTTTGACGCGGGCGTCTTTTTTACGACAGCGGCGCGTAAAAAAAATGACCGTCGGCACAGAACATCGTAACCCCATTCTAATGAATGGGCAGATGTTTGCCGACCCTTTGGAGCCGTATTTTCGGACTTAATTCGAGGCTAAAACGCCCGAATTACGTCCGTAAATAGGGTGTGTGAACCCAGCCTTTAAGTGATTACACATTGTTTTAATTTTTTCACAAGTCAGGAAATATTATAAATTAGATTCTAATTTATAACATTTCCATGTGCTGGGCACTAGAGGGAGCAGTTCCCAAAATTGCAGCATGGTCACTGTGGCACAGCAGCCTCATTGATTTATGCTGCAAATTTAGGGTGGACACACTCTCTCTCGTGTCCTCACACAACCCCCCCCCCTTCTTCTGGCTATTGCCAGGAGAAGTAAGGGTTTGAATGTCTTCAAACCTCCTACACTGTGTGCCGCCATTTTCTGAGTGACTGCACAGTGTAGGAGGATTAGCTACAGGGCTCAGCAGACAGTATAACACGAACATACACGAACATAATACACACATCACATACATGAACATAAATCACCTGCTTCTGCCGCCGCCGCCTTCGCTTTTTTGAACATATGACCGGAAGCCGCGGCTGGAAGTCATCATCTTACTGTCCGGCCACGGTTTCCGGTCCACATGAAAATGGTGCCGGATTTCGCTCTACGAACGAGCTTAGTTTTGCTCTGTGTGGGAGCGGCGCATGCGCCATTCTCACACAGACGGCGTACGCTTCTGAGAATGGTACGGCTCCCGTTCGCATTTTCTATGGGGTTGTATGTGCCATATTCCATCTCTGTATGTGTCGTTAATTGACACATGCAGAGATGGAAAAAAAATGGCAGCCCCCATAGAGAAGTAAAAGTAAAAATACATTAAAAAGTAAAAAATGAGAACACAATTAAATAAAATTTTTGTTAATATTATATTAAAAGCAATATAATAAAAAAAATAAAAAATCATGACACCTTCCCTTTAAAGAGAATCTGTCACTAGTTTATTAATGCCCAATCTCCTAGCTATTCTAATAGGCGCTATCACACTGAGGGTATGTTCACACGGCAGCGTCCGTAACGGCTGAAATTACGGTGCTGTTTTCAGGAGAAAACAGCACCGTAATTTCAACCGTAATGGCATGTTGAGGCGCTATTTCGCTGCGTCCATTACGGACGTAAATGGAGCTGTTTTTCCATGGAGTCAATTACGTCTGAAGAAGTGACAGCCACTTCTTTGACTCGGGCGTCTTTTTTACGGCGGGGTGTAAAAAAAATGACTTTCAGCACAGAACATCGTAAGACCCATTCTAATGAATGGGCAGATGTTTGCCAACGCTTTGGAGCCGCTATTTCGGACGTAATTCGGGGCAAAAACGCCCGAATTACGTCCGTAAATAGTGTGTGTGTGAACATACCCTGATAATTCTAGTGAAAATTGTGTCCCAAAAATGTTTTTTATTTTAAAAGTTATGAGCTTTTTCCTAAATGTGCAAATGAGGCTATACTAGACAAGTGAGTATCAACACCAGCGATTCTTTTGAGGTGGAGATTCTAATCTTTCATATGACACCAGGATTGCATTAGCCCATGATCATCTTGGACTATAAGAAGGGCCCTGCCCCTTTGCTCATTGCCTGAGCATTGTCAGTATTCCCATGTTAGTCTTTGCAAATGATCCCTAAGTGTTTGCCCTGTTCCCATGCCCTGCTGCCTGTTTCCTGTATCCCGTGCTGTGTTATTGTTCCTGAGCCTGTTAGTGATTGAAGTCGTGTCCTGCTGCTCTTGCTGTTGTCCACCACGTCTGGCGCAACCTACTGCACCTGCTGTCGTCCGCCACGTGTGGCGCAACCTAATGCACCTGCTGTCGTCTGCCACGTCTGGCGCATCCTACTGCACCTGCTGTCGTCCGCCACGTCTGGCGCAACCTGCTGTCATCCGTGCTAAAGCCCCTGCCACTGTCTGGACTATTCAGGTACCCTTGTGCTGGAATTTGTATTGCTTGGGTGCTCTGTTATTTGGCCAGCTGCCTCCCCGCTACGGCGGTGCGGCCTAGTGGGTCCACATACCCACAGACCGTGACATTATGTATGCTGGCCATCTTTTACTATGAGTAGACCACCCCCCTATAAAACCACTTTTCAATGCAATTTTGAATGGTCATCTTAAAGAGGTTTAACTGTATATAAAAAAACACACACACACACACACACACACACACACACACACACACACATATATATATATATATATATATATATATATATATATATTATACATGGTAACACTACTGCCCCTGTAATTTAAAAAATTGGCAGGGCCTAATTCTTACACCAGGTATCTGACTTATTAATACTACGTTGCATTGTGTTATGACATCATCACTTAAAGATCTGTCAATCAGTGATCTACAAGCTTCCCCCTCGATGTACCCTGACACCTGTTCATTAAGTAATATATATTCCCTTCAGTGCCTATTATTCAGATTTTTTTTTATCTCTGCCCAGATAACAGGCGGAATAACTAATTTATATCAATTTTAGTCATTGTGCCGACCTTTTGTTCATGCATCTCCAGGCTGGGAATAGCCGGCTGAGTATTTTACCCCCATCTAATCACTGTTTAGTAAAAGATTATTTCATGTTTAATCATAAACCCACTCCATTTAGGCAGCTTTTAGCCAAAGGTTAAACACCTGGGCCTAACATTGTCGATTACGGCCCGGGAGTCCCAACTGGAAGGCTTAGGTCACATACAATTATCTACTAGAAATTGAAATTAACCCAAACACCCACAATTGTTTTGAACTAGGTCTAGTTTATAATAATAAAGTGGTAATATAATCAGTGATAGTTAATCTATACTCCTGAGTCTCTTCATTGCATTGCGTTCTCCAGAGACGTAGGTGATGCAATTAGTTGCAGATCTTTCATGGCTTGTAAACACACTGTTGTTTTTGCTAAACTGGTAAAGAGGTTTGCAAACGTGTAAAGAGTAATGTCAACAGACAGCTCGTAAACTTGCCTCAAGAACTCGGGGTAAATCTTCAACCATGGATACTGGAAGTCATTTTCTACAGAAATATTGTGTAATATTTATTTCTATCTCCATAACCTGGAAGAGACAGATACACAACTATCCATTAGACGAGACGTTTTCAGCAATTACGTTTTGTCGACTGGCCAAGATGTAGTCACTGGTGAATATACCAGTTATGTTGTGTTCTACATGTAGGCTCTGCTCATTAGGTTCCTATAGTGATATCATAAAATAAATGGAGTTTTGTTGAATTTGTGGATGTCGCTTTGTATCCCACAGATGGTGTAGAAATAAGGAATGCATTGCCAAGTATTCAATGAAATCAATGAATACTCAAGTTCACCCATTCCATGACATCAAAGGGCCCCAAATGAGGTGCTGTGGTCTGGCCAATTACAGTGTCCGGACTTCTGCACTCAGGACATTGATGCAGATCGGAAAGATGGTTCCACTAATAGTATTCATTGCCGAGCTCCATTGAAATCAAAGGATTTCCATGGATGACCTACGATTTAGAAGTATTTAAGTAAGAGGCTGATCAAAGTCGAAGGGGTCTGGTCCTTTACTTAGCATTGTTACTCTTTGATGAGGGTACTGGTGAAGGTCTGGGAGATGGGTCGACCACCAGTCTGAATGGTAAGTGGTAGGTTAGACTAGGTTCACACAGGCAATAGTCAGCGTTTTAGTCTGAGTTTGCTAATCGAGCTACCAAGGCTGTCAAATAAATGGGAAGCTTGCAAAAACTTCAACCAACACTTGCATGACTTAATTCTCATATGAAATGGCAAGTAATTGATGTATGAGTAGAAAGACGTTTCTAGGGCCATATCTGGCAAAATGTGCCATGAACCCCCAGCTGTAAAAGTCATGATTCAATGTACTTGTCAATATGGCAGCATTGTTGGTAGGTAACATGTATATTCCACTGTCTTATGCACTCTTTGAGTAAAGGCACTTTTACACGAGCGCTTGTTCATCAGCTGATCGTATCGTTTATGCAGCAGAAAATATTACCGTTGTCGGCAGCACATCTCCTTGTGTAAACAAGGAGATGTGCTGCCGACATGATGGAAACGTATAGGGATGAGTGATCATAGTAACAATTGCTCATCCCGATACATAACCAATCATTGCTCCTTTTGAAAGGAGCAAACAAGCGCTGATCAGTAAGCTGTTGATTGGCGCTCGTTTTCACGGCCCATATCTGGCCGTTTTAATAGGACCTTAAGTACTTGTGCCAATTGTTAGCTGGCCTCATCAGACTGTAGGATCAATGGGAATGTAGGGACCATGCCACCACTGGAATGGTAAAGCAATGTTAACCCAATTATAGGGGTTGCTCACCTAGGATATCTGTCTGCACGTGAATTATTGTCCACCCCACACAAAATCCTATGAACAGATTTAAACAACCAATCAACTTAAAGGGGTTATCCTGGGACCAAAAATTGCTTTGTATTCATATTTTTATGTAAAAAGAAGTCACTTACTAATATACAGTACTTTAATTAAAACTTCGGTACTAAATGGTGCCGTTCAAAATCGGTGAGTTCCCGGAAATCCTGGAGCTTTTCTAATATTGGTGATGCACCGACACGGCCCCACGTGACTGAGGGCTTGCTTCCTGTGCTGTTCGTGTCGGTGCTGTCACAATGCTTATTGCTGGAGTCCCCAAGCAGAGCATCAGCTAGCGCTTTGCTCGGGACTCCAGCATTGCTCCCGACATTTGGTCAGTGACTTCAGGGGTTTCCTATAGCTGAAGTTCCCGAGCAGAGCATCAGCTGATGCTCTACCTGGGGACTCCAGCATTGCTGCCAACGTCACTGTCACTGTCCAAATATGGACAGTGAAGTCAGCAGCAGTACAGAGGTCCCCAGGCAGAGCATCAGCTGATGCTCTGCTCGGGGACTCCAGTACTGCTGCTGACGTCACTGTCCATATATGGACAGTGACTTTAGGGTTTTCCTATCGCTGGAGTCCTCGAGCAGAGCATCAGCTGATGCTCTGCCCGGGAACTCCAGCATTGCTGCCAACGTCACTGTCCATGTATGGACGGTGACGTCGGCAGGAGTACGGGAGACCCCAGGCAGAGCATCAGCTGATGTTCTGCTCGGGGTCTCCACTACTGCTGCCGACATCACTGTCCATATATGGACAGTGACTTCAGGGATTTCCTATTGCTGGAGTCCCCAAGCAGAGCATCAGCTGATGCTCTGCCTGGAGATTCCATCACTGCTGCCAATGTCACTGTCCAAATACGGACAGTGATGCTCTGCTCGGTGGCCCCAGTACTGCTGCCGATGTCACTGCCCATATATGGACAGTGACAGTGAAATTGGAGCAGTGCTGGAGTCCCCTGACAGAGCATCAGCTGATGCACTGCTCCGGAACTCCAGCTATAGGAAACCCCTGAAGTCAGTGACCAAATGTCGGGAGTAGTGCTGGAGTCCCGAGCAAAGTGCTAGCTGATGCTCTGCTCGGGGACTCCAGCAATAGGCAATGTGACAGCCCCTTGCGGTTATGCCATTGATAACACGCCGACACGAACAGCTCAGGAAGCAAGCCCTCAGTTACGTGGGGCCGTGTCGGCACGTCGTTAATATTCGAAAAGTTACAGGACTTCTGGAATCAATTCCCCGGGTTTGAACTGCACGATTTAGTACCAAATTTTTAAGTAAAGCATATTAGTAAGTAACTTCTTTTTACATAAATATATGAATGCAAAGCAATTTTTGGTCCCCGGATAACTCCTTTAAGACCCTTTTACACTGGCCAATGATCGGGCAATCAAGCGTTTATACGAATACACATTCCCAATCATTGCCCTGTGCAAACAGGGAAACAATTAACCGATGAATGAGCACACGTGCATTCATCAGCTGATCTGCTCATTTACGTGGCTAAGAAAATGGTCGCTAGCCGGCAGCACATCTTCCTGTGTAAGCAGGGACATGTACTGCCCACATAATAGAAATGTATGGGGACGAACGATCGTGGTAACGATCGCTCGTCCTCATACATAACCAATCATTGCTCCTTGTGAAAGGAGCTAACGAGCGCCAAGCAACGAGCTGTCTCGGTGATCGGCACTCGATTTCACTGCCCATATCGAGCCATGTCAAAGGATCTTTACTATGCCCTATCTGCTGGGAAGAGACACTATAGGAAAAGTTTACATTAAACCTCTAAGGAACTGTTGATGACTAGAGTTCAGCTTCAGCTAACAGTGGGTTTCTGACAGAGGAACCTTTATTAGCCATCCACAGGGGAGATGTTAACTAGAGAAGTTTTTTTTCACAGTAGAAGAGCTTCGGAATATCTACATTGCATTGTTTTCCATGTTTTGACCTCTTACACAATATTTGTGGAGTCTCAGTTTCCTATGTTTTCTCAATTTCCAATTTAGGGTTGTGACATTTTATATATATCAGCAGTGTTTATGGGTGTATGACTTTGCCAGTATATATCTGCAAAATATTCGATAGCTTGGATAGTTGGGGACATATTCCCCCCCCCCCCTGAATGGGCCACTTGGCTCAGGGGGCTCAGTAGTTATGCACATAACGTCAGTTGACGCAATTTTACAATCCTTGACTTATTGGCTCAGTGTTCTGGGCAGACCCTTTATAGGCTTTCTAATTTTTAGTGCTTGGCTTGAGGTTGCACCACCCCGACCCTCAAAATCTTTTTTTTACCATGACTCCTCAGCTTCTGAGATTTTTGGTATTAATAAGCTGGGCTGTCTCTCGGGCCCCATGAACATATTCCTTATACCTAGCTCTGTGCTATTGTAGCCTTGATTGCAGAAGTAACAAATAAAAGCAATTCTTAAATCCTGGAGATCCCCTTAAAGAGGCTCTGTCACCAGATTTTGCAAACCCTATCTGCTATTGCAGCAGATCGGCGCTGCAATGTAGATTACAGTAACGTTTTTATTTTTAAAAAACGAGCATTTTTGGCCAAGTTATGACCATTTTTGTAGTTATGCAAATGAGGCTTGCAAAAGTCCAAGTGGGCGTGTTTAAAAGTAAAAGTCCAAGTGGGCGTGTATTATGTGCGTACATCGGGGCGTTTTTACTACTTTTACTAGCTGGGCGTTCTGATGAGAAGTATCATCCACTTCTCTTCAGAACGCCCAGCTTCTGCCAGATCACGCTGTGACGTCACTCACAGGTCCTGCATCGTGTCAGACGAGCGAGGACACATCGGCACCAGAGGCTTCAGTTGATTCTGCAGCAGCATCAGCGTTTGCAGGTAAGTAGCTACATCGGACACTCTATGGAGGGTAGGCCATGTTTTGACCCTGATCCAATTTTAATAACAATTCAATGCAATTTACAAAAAGAATCAAAAAGTTGCCTCTATAATATCGAAATTTGACAGAAACTAAAATAACTTCAGTTCAGGGATGGACCCCACATACACATCATTATTTGTGCTGATGTTGTTTCTGGACTGAACACATAACAAATAATGATATCACACAAGTTTCTTTTCTCAATTTAGTGTTAAGTGGAGCGGCCGTAAATATTTACTGCATGAAAAAAGACAATTGCTGCCCTTAAGAGCTTGCAATTTAAAAAGCGCATTAAAATCTCTGTTGGTTGCTTGGAAAAACTGTTCTATATCGGAAGCAAGCTGTCCAGCACAGTATGGGGGAAATGTACACGATAAAGCCCAGCTTTATTATCACTACTAATACAAAGCACTTTTGCCATCATACTTTGGTCTGACACCCTCTGCCATGCAACAGTATGCTTTGTGCCAAGGGGTCCCAGGTGCATCGTGTGCCGGGTCTGAGTTGCATCTGACCATTTGGGATTCAAGTAAATCCAAGTGTTTTTCTGCATGCCCGCCTTCTCCCTGTTTCCCGGAGACTGCTGGGTAACTGCCTATTATCCCATGGTTCCACTCCACTGCCCTCCCCAATAAAACTTTTCATATCCTTATAAACGAACTAGATTGCCGTGTTATAAACATTTACACTGTGCTAACAGATCATCTCCGCACATCAGAATTGGCTAAATTCCCTTTTCCAGATGAATATATTGAAGGAGATTAGAGATATGATAGCTTTTCAGATTGCTGAACCCAGAGAAATTAGTTTAGTGAGCATTTACAGAGGCTAAATTGGAACCATTAAATAGTGGATTAAATTGATGGTACTTTCATTGTCTGTCCTTCGGTGCTGCTGTAAAATCAATTAGCCGTCACCATTCCACTCTCCATATAGTGAGATTGTAAGGCGGCTTTGGAGCTGCAGAACCTCACAGCAGCGGCAAGCACTGTGAAAGTACACCTATTAGATGATGTGCCATGAAATAGCATCACAGGGCACAATGTCTCGGTGCAAATCAGCCCCCGCTATAACTCTGTGTTTTCCTTTTATTTTTATTTTTTTTAAAGTGGCGCCAAATGTGGAACTGGCACAAGTTGGTGCTACTGATCAGTGCAGAATATCTAGGAATTTTGTAATACAGATAAGCAAATAATTGACCTCGGGTCAGAATATTTACATACGGATTGATCCGTAAACCATGGAAGTGGACACGGGATGCTGCAAGTGATAAGGAGACAATTTATCCAAGATGTTCCAGCAACTCAATATCCTTATCAAATTGTAATCCATATCGGATAATGTACCGCCTTCTGTAAACCATAAGAATTTTGGAATGAAAAAAAAAAAAAGGAATTCCACCATTGTTTTTTGATATTTGTTTTTGCAGCTTTCACAGTGCGTTATAAAGAAACATGATAACTTTGTTTTCTGGGTCGATCCAATTATGGTGATTCCAAATTTATGTCGTTTTTAAAAAAAATGACATTACTTTTGCACATTAAAAGCACTTAAAAAAAAAAAAAATTTCTGTTGCCGCATTCTAAGACCCAGAACATTTTTGTTTTTCCATCCAGCTTTATGAACTTGTTTCTTGCAGGATGAGTTGAAGTTTTCATTTACACCATTTTGGGGTACATACAGTGGTGCTTGAAAGTTTGTGAACCCTTTTTGTGAAAATTTCCAATACTTCCGCATAAAGTTCTTTTCCACATACAGATATGCGATATTGGATAATTTTCCTTAATAAATAAATGATCAAGTCTAATATTTTGGACTCATTTGTTTGATTTTGTTCTCTTTATCGACTTGTGTGAAAATCTGATTTCGATTTAGGTCAAATTTGTGCAGAAATTTGGAAAATTCTGTAGAGTTCACAAATTTGCAAGCACTCTATGATCACTTTTTATAAATTTTTTGTCTTTTCCATTTTTTATTTCTGTTTTCAGTTCAAACTTTTTAATTTTTTTTATAAACTTGATTGGTCTGTTTTTTTATATTTTTTTCATTTTAGTCCCACTATGAGGCTTGATCATGTGATCATTTCATTTGCAGATGTATTATGCCTGTCACGTATTATGCCTATTCACAGGCAGCCTATTAGGCCCTGCCTTTGGCCTCTAGTTCAGCCATGGCAACCCATTGGCACCCTGTGATTGCGTTGCAGGGGCGGAGATGGGCTTACAGAGAGAGACCTCTCCCCCTCGCTATTGACTGCGGCATTTAAGGGGGTTAAACGACCAGGATGGTCCCGGATGTTAGAGCAGAAGCTTGGCTGTCTTTAGACACGGTACGGGACACCTGGGCAGGTCTTATTCCACAGTTCAGTAAAAGCATGGTGCTGTGGCATAAGGAACCTAAAAGTGTACATGTCCACTCTTGAAATTATCGTCATCTTTGTTATTATCAATGAAAACACAGGACATATGACCAATAAGATCTAATAGGTTACATGTGAACCAACCTGTAAGGCTACATTGAGATGAGTGTCGGCAACTTAGATGTGAAAAACTAACGTTTTTCACGTCCAAGGTGCACCCGTGCGGGACGCGTTGTCACGCATCCCCCATAGACTTGAGCCTGTGGAGGGATGCGTGACATGCAGTAAAATAGGACATGTCCTATTTTTTCACAGACCCTTACCCTCTCTGTTGAAACAACGGTCGTGTGAACGGCCCCATTGAAATACATGGGCCCATGTAACAGCCGTTCTTTTAACGGCCGTCACACGGACGTGATACACGCTCGTCCGAAAGAGCCCTAAGAAATAGAACATAGTGGCAAGCGATTAGCTCCAAAGTCATCTCCAAAAGAAGTTGTCTTCTGCTGGACCTTTGAAGCCCATTATTGCCTGGACCCACCAGTGGATCCTCTGTTACTCTGGTGGGCCAGTCAGACCCTGGTCTTAAGGTTGCATGTGACGTTCTTTCCGATAGAAAGCGATTGAAATTGCATCACAACTGGCATTTAACTGTGACTTGCACAACTTTATGATATTATGTAGCCCTAGTTTTATGTCCTTCACTGATAATATATACTCTAATACATACAC
Source organism: Rhinoderma darwinii (assembly GCF_050947455.1). Lineage (NCBI taxonomy): Eukaryota > Metazoa > Chordata > Amphibia > Anura > Rhinodermatidae > Rhinoderma > Rhinoderma darwinii. The sequence goes on from NC_134692.1 coordinate 128,201,098, forward strand.
AGTACAATATACAGTATATAGGAAAATATTTTTTTCAAAATAACCTTATTGAAATGTATTTTATTTTGCTCTGTATGTAATCACGCCCGTTATAACTTCTGCTTCATGTCTTCTAAATTTCACTTGACTGACATATCTATGTGACCTCAGAGACTGAATGCAGTGACTAATAAAATAGATGTAACTAATCTACAAAATAAGACATAACCTAAAGGCAAATAAAGAAATAGTTGGATGCGCCAAATTGAACATCTACTATTTATGTCACCATGGATCATAGATTCTGCAGTGCAAATCTGTTATAAAAGAGAAGCTGTGTGTAATACTTTCATATCATAATAAAATAGGGCAGGGGGACTTATTGATTCAAATGTGAAGAAAATCGGAATCATAGCCATTTCTAGCATGGTATAGGCTCCCCTATTCCTATGGAGCACTGAGATCCGCACCTTTTTCTGCAGCAGGATAAAAGTGGTAAGATAAATAGTCCGCTGTATTCATGAGGGTAAATCTCACTCCACCTTCCCCGCCCCTCTCCGCTGTGACTGACAGGCTGTTGTGTATATGTGCATACACAGTAGCCTGTCAGTCACTATGGAGAGGGGTGGGGGGAGGGTACCCCTCGTGATATTTTTTTCTCATTCCGTTGTTATGCTGTTTTGAATAAAAGGAGTATGAACCTGTAATATGCAGGTGACGGATCTGCTTTAAAGAAAGTTTATTGGCAAAATTACATTTATATAAATGTGAGACATTGGCTATACCAAAACGATAGTAATTAAGTATATAGTATAAAGTAATTAACAAAAATGTATTTAAAAAAATGTAAAAAGAAAAAAAATTCAAATAAATATTCATTGCGGTTTTTAGTACTAAAGCTCCTAAAGGGGTTTCCTGGTCTATGACAGCATTTTTAATTGGTCACTAACTTTCAAGCAACTAATGCTAACTAATGGTATACCTGATATACTGTAGATCAACTTTGTAAGTTACTTACTGTTAACATTTTGTCAACAATATTGTTAAAATTCTGTGTGAAGCTACTGTCACTAGGCGTGTCCCTTCCTGTAATATGCTCTCCACCCCCTGTTGTCAATCCAAATTCATCTCTAGTTACAGAGAAGGGGAGACAAACTACAGGAAGTAGGGGTGTCTCTTCACTGCCTGCCAATAGAAGTCTATGGAGAGAAGAGGGGGGGAGCAGGAGGAGGAAGAGGGAGAATAGAAAGACACAGATACACCGTCCATAGAAGTGTATGGAGATGGGAGAAGGGAGCAGAGTGAAAGACACAGACATGTTGCTGCCCATAGAAGTCTATGGAGAGGGAAGAGGGGAACAGGAGCTGAGAGGATACACAGGCTGCTGGAAAGATTTCTATGTCACCCTAGTGCTGGATTCTCAGCTACTCTCCTCCATGTTGCTTTAGCTTCTATAAGAGATATATCTCTATATAGAGATAGTCGAGCAGAGAAAATTGAAATTAGAGATAGAACCTGCAGAGGGGGATCCATCCCAAGACAAGACTGGGATTTGTTTGCTCATTTCCCATCCCTTATTGTAGAAAAGGGTCTTAGATCTGTTGCCTTCTCAATTATTCGCTAATGTTACAGTGTTTATATTGAGTCATAGACCTGTAAAGGCTCATGGGAAAAAAAGGTATCAGGTCAATATGAGCTTGGACACCCCTTTCCACAGGCCCCACATTAATTTTGTACATCCCTGCCTCTATAGTATATACACGCTTAGTATTCATAGTCCAAAAATAGCATATTGAAACTCAGTCAACCTAATTGTAAATATTACTTCAAATGTTTCTTTACATTCAAACCTAAGGCCCCGTTCACATGGCAGATTCCGCCGCAAATTCCGCTGCAAAATTCTGCATCCCATTCATTTCAGCTAGCGGGAAAAAGAAGCGTCCTGCTCGATCTTTGGCCGCATTTCGCCCAAACCTCCGATTGAAGTCAGTGGGAGGAGGAACCTTCCTGTCAAAGGAATTATTCCGCAGCGGATTTTGCGGCGAAACCCACTACACAAAATCAGTCGTGTGAACAGGGCCTAAGAGAGTGGCAACCATCTAAAAAAAATAATATTATAAATATTTGAAATAGGCTGTAATACCTTCATGAGTTTAAAGGGGTGCTCCAGGATTAGATAAAGGGTCTGCTATTTTTCCAGAAACAGTGCCACTTCTGTCCATGGGCTGTGTCTGGTATTTCAGGTCATCCCCTTTTCAGTGTATAAAGAGTGGTGCCGTTTCTGGAAAACAGCAGATCATTAAAAAAAAAATTAAAAACTTTGCAATATACTTACCTTAGGAAATCTTCCTCTGTACCATGTTGCCTCTCTGATCTCACATACCTATGGAAGAAAACGTCACTGCACTACAATCCTAGACTACCCCTTTAATATCAGAAAGCGTATAATGACAGTTTACAACATATATTAATATTTACCATGAAGAAAGCGTATGGACGAAACACTTGATATTCTGGGTTGTTAGTAGTCAAAAACAAAGTCATGGAGTCTAATTTTTTTTTATAACTATTCAGTCGTTTCTGAAAAACTCCAAGTCCCCGGGTTGCCATGGAAATGGTGTAAGTTAGGCATTTAGACCCATGTGTGAAAAGCTCTAAAACCGCCAAGATAATTTGTAGGGAGAATAAAAAATAGCAGATTCACTTTTAATATGGTAAGTGCTTTTAATCCTGCAGTCATTCCAAACAAGTCATTAGGCGGGACTGACGCTTTAAAGAACTGACAATGGTTGACAATGCCTCTCCCTCCCTAGTCCAGCATCAAATTACATTGATTGCCTCTATATTAAAGCGCTTAATGAAAACACAGGTCTTAATATACTTTCGAACACTGATATTTGGAAAAGGTCTGCAAAATCAAATGCCCAATTTTGCATCATCATTTTGATGGACATCCCATCTGATAAATTCAACTCAGTTTAACTCCTTACATTGATAGGGTTTGTATGAGATTAAAACTAAAAGAGTCTGGCTATTTAAAAAAAGAACAGCGCCACTCTTGTCCATGGGCTGTGTCTGGTATTGCAGGTTAGGCTATGCTGTAGGGCGGTTTCTGTTAAAATAAGAAGACTTTTATTTCTAATCTTATACAACCCCTTTACGGCCATGTTCATACGCAGTGGTAAATAATGATTGCATTGTAAGTTTTGCAAAGAAAAGGTTCTATGAAAACTGGAACTTCTTTTATAAAAAGTTGCATTTGTTTTTTATATGCCAGTTTTTAATGATGTGATTTTTTTTCTATCGCCGTTATTATGAAAAATTGCATGCCCTTTGCCTGATTGGGTGCGAGGCATAACATGGTTGGCGGCCATTGCTGAAAGGAGTCACAGCCGCAACCACATAGTTACTCTTGCCAAATCCGATCTGGACAGGGAAAATGTTCGGAGGTGTTTCCTGTCTTCCTTGTTCCAGGATCTTAGACCAAACCCAATGAATCTCTCAACAATAACCCTCAATAATAATTCGGTTTACATTCATTTTTTTTGCGTACAATCTGAAAGACATCACAACAGAACATATTCTTATAGAACATTGCAATAAAAAGAAAAAAAGAAAATTGTATATTTAGGGGGCATTTTCTGGTTCCTCAATACTCCACAAAGTTGTTTGCAAATACTCTTAGGCTATGTTCACACGCAGTAGCAAAATACGCCTGGAAATACAGAGCTGTTTTCAGGCGAAAACAGCTCCTGATTTTCAGACGTTTTTTTAACAACTCACGTTTTTTGCTGCGTTTTTACGGCCGTTTTTGGAGCTGTTTTTCAATGGAGTCAATGAAAAACTGCTCCAAAAATGTCCCAAGAAGTGACCTGCACTTCTTTTGACGAGCCGTCATTTTATGCGCCGTATTTAGACAGCGACGCGTAAAATAAAGGCTCGTGGGAACAGAACATCGTAATTCCCATTGAAAGCAATGGGCAGATGTTTGTAGGCGTATTAGGGGTGTTTTTTCAGGAGTAATTCTAGGCGTAAAACGCCCAAATTACGTCTGAAAACACTGCGTGTGAACATACCCTCAAGATGCCTATACACATTACCAAAACTTGTCTGATCCCGCCCGATCTAAAGTGTATGAGGGCCACTCAATCAGGTGTCCCCTGATGGCAGAAGTCGGGGGAAAGAAGAATCAGGCATGTTGAACCACTGGGACAGAGGCTTATTTTCCATTTCCGATAGTTTATTGTGCAGTCGGGAGAAACAGCTGTTGGCCAAACGGGCATTTGGCAGACAGTTTTTTTTTTATATGAATGGCCATCGTCAATCTCTTACACAGGAAACAGAAGTTATTCTCCATAGAAGAATCCAGAGAAATAGTATTCTTGCAACAACTGGAGAGCCGCAAGCTGCAGATGTTTATTTTTACACAATTTTTTGTCTCTAGTCCACCTTCGAGAAGATTTCACATTGATGCATAGCCTTCTAATTCTAATGACAAAAAGGTCTTGTATGATAATATGAACGTTGTCAGAGCCCACCTTATCTTTCCTTTACGTAAGGCTCTTACACCCCTCCAATTTACACCTCTAGGGCTTGTGTGGGCATAGTCTTCTTTCGGCCTTAGCTTTTCATCTAAAATTTACATGACAAAGGGTTCTTACAGCCTGTCTTCCTGTATGTGAACATATCGCCTTCTGACAATGCCACATAATCCAAGTAAATTCACTGTTTCTGCAGATATGAAACGCCTTGATATAAAGAAGGACAATTGTACAAAGGCAGGCGTCATATGTCTGGAACTACCCAAGAGTGATAATCTACCATCACACAAAGAACAAAATCCAGGTCAACTTCTGTGTATAATTCAACACCTTATTTAAAACGGCCTTTTGTTCTGCTTAGTCCCTCACAGTTGCTTCCTAAAGAGGTGGTCCCGACTTGGCCTTTCATTCCGTCTTTGTTATATTGGCAATAATATGTTTTGCTAAGGTCCTAAATGCTGTTTAGACCTACCTGTGATCTTTGAAAATTGTTACATTATCCAACCAAGAATAAGGTCAAATCTATATACAGTATCTCTAATAGAGGGAAAAACATTGAGACAGGTTATGTGTTCACTGATCAGAGGTCATTTCTATGACCCGCCCATAATCCTTCATTTTTTTTTAGCATTTACTGAAAAAATTGATGCTTGGAAGGTAAAATCTATAGACTTGTTTAAGTGAGACAAAGGAGAAACGGTAGGGTTTTCTAAAAAATATATTCGACTAATATTTTTGAATCTATCAACGTTGAAAATTGGGGAAAAATATAAAACTAGTTCTTCAAATTATATAAAATCAAAATGTAATACAATTTAAAACCGTGGACTGCTTCTAGGACTCATGCATGGTGAATAGGCTTAGTATATAGCTGTCGGTTGTCAGTTGTTTTGTCTCTTCTTAATACTTTCTCTAACAAGTTAGTGATTTCACGAGACAACATTTTTGATATCCAATGTCTTTTTTTTTTAGTAATGCTGAAAATGGAACTTTTCCAATAGGCTTTGGCCTCCTACCCAATACAGGGGCAGTATATGGCCATACATGAGATGGTTATTGAGACCACCTAGTCGTGAAACCCCCCGCAATCCCAGGCTTACTATGCACAAACCCAGTATCACCTCAATTATCGCACTGGCCAAAACAGTAGTGTCTGGCAATCTTAAAGGGGTTTTCCAATCAGGGGCATTTATGGTTTATGCCATTTATGTCGGATAGATGTCCCTTTGGGACCTGCACCTATCTCTAGAACGGGGCTCCCTAAACCCCATTATATCTCTCTGTGTTTCGGCTGACGCATGTGATTCCCGACCATGAAGTAGAAAACAGTGTATCTCGTTGAGCTACACTGTTTCCGTAAGTGCCATAGTAGTGAACAGCAGTTACAGAAACAGTGTAGCATACGAGCTACGCTGCTTCCGTAACTACCATTCAGCTTTATGGGACTTACGGAAACAGCATCGCTTAGCGAGCTATGCTGTTTTCTTCTTCATGGTTGGGAATCGCATGCGTAGGTTATATGACTGTTTTTTCTGCCAACATTTTGGCACATTTTTGGTTCATGGTGTTGCATTTAAGCTGCTCCTCATTCTGCAAAAAGTGTCTTAAACAGTTAACTAATGTACGTTAGAATTCTGTTGCACTTTGAATAGTAAATCTGCCTCTATGAATGTAATTTTTTCGATCCTTGCGTCTGTCGTGGTCATTATCTGTACAAGCCCTTTTTTTATAACATATTTAAGGGTTTTGTGATTTTCAGATGGCCCTTTTCTGCTATATTTTTAGAACTAATTTCACCTAAGTAATCCTAAAATTTCTAGAACTATCTTCACTATTGACTGAATATTTTTGTAAACCCCAGCTGCAGGTGAAACTTTAAATACATTTCCCATGTGATCCGATTCCCTGCGGTGAGCACAATTACAGACCCGGTCCTTTCAGTCAGTAAACTTTGACTTAAACCTTGGCGGAAAATCCCTGCTTTTTTCCTTGCAAATCCTCTGTCGAATTTATGAAAACAATTGAGAGAACAACTTATCATGAATCTCCAGAAAGGCCCTTCCATTGTAATTCGTGGAGTAACTAAGATGCACGATTAATCCTTTCCCTTTCTACGCTCGACTATTTCTGCAGCTGTCGTCCGCCTGGTCCTGGAGATGTACTGTCTAATATCCCAGGATAATTATTCCTATCTGATTTGGCTGAGGAATGATATCACTAAATGAAAAAGTATAGGTCTGATCCGTTCAGCAAATTTAGGCCTCTCCAGCAGGGTAAGCACGCATAAATTGACTAATATTTTTGTTTGCATAGACTCAGACTAAATGCTATTACACCATGAAAAGTGACCCAATAACAGATCTTGACATAAAGGGAGGCCTCAGAACCGGAGCGGGCGCTGGGAGGCTTTAGTGCAGAGCAGACCAGCTAAGCAATATCCGGAACGAAAGGTCAAGTTTGTAAGTAACCGTGTAAAATGCAGACTTTTTGAATTTAGAGGAGTTAGCCAAATGTTTTCTTTGTTAGGCTTCTTTGACACGGCTGTGGCCTATTTCTTATATATTAAATATTTGCCGTGAACGAGGAAAGCACCCGTCATGTATTTTATTTGTCAGAGTAAATTAGCGGAAGTGCGAGATGTTTCTAGAAGGAAAATGCTGCTGTCTATGAAATTCTAAGACTATTCAAGAATTTCTTTGTTTGATAGAAAAATTAGGAAAATGGGAAAATCTTTGATTAGAATAAAAAACAATATAGCAAAAGATTTAATACATTAACCTTACATTTATATATCATAAAGCCTCTAAAAGGGGCTATTATTGGGCAAACGATCGTTTATAGAACGCTCGTTGCCGATATTTGCCCAGCGATCAGCAGATGAACGATCAAAGGTTGATCGTATCGTTTGAAAAAAGTAAAATGTTATCGTTGTCGGCAGCACATCTCCCAGTGTAAACAGGGAGACGCGCTGCCGACATGATAATAATGTATGGGGACGAGCGATCGGAGTAACGACCGCTCGTCCCCATCCATAGCTCAGTGTGACAGGAGCAAACGAGCGCCGTTCAATCGTTTTTGGCCGGTGTAATAGGGCCTTAAGTTTCATAAAATTGCATAAGGTCCTTTAGACTGACAAATAGGCAAGTGCTTGCTTTCCATTTTTGTGTATTTGCATTTTTTCTAGGTTTCATGTTCTTTTAATAGTGACATGTCTATACACAATTTCCTGTTTTTGTACTAAAACTTGCATACTTCTGAATAGCAGACATGCTTTTTCTTACTGGCTTCTCAATCAGGATGTTTCTGCTTTGATTGCTTAATGTGAATATAAGCGCCTACATTATCACTCACCACCCAGGTAGAGACAGGGAGGCAGTACTATCTGTACCCACATCATTCACAGGTAGAGACAGGGAGGTAGTACTATCTGAACCTACATCATTTACAAGTGGAGACATGGAGGCAGTACTATCTATACCTACATCATTTACAGGGAGAGAAAGGGAGGCAGTATCAATTGTACCTACATCATTTACAGATAGAGACAGGGAGGTAGTACTATCTGTCCCTATATAATTTGCAGGATGCAGTACAACTTCTGCCTAAATCATTAACAGGTTGAGACAGGGAGGCTGTACTATCTGGGCCTACATAATTTACAGGGAGATAAAGGGAGGCAGCACTATCTGTGCCTACATCATTTACAAATAGGGACAGGGAGGCAGTACTTTCTGTGCCTACATTATGTATAGGGAGAGACAGGGAGGCAGAAATATCTGTACCTGCATAATTTACGTGGGAAGACAGGGGGGCAGCACTATCCCTGCTTACATTATTTACAGGGGGAGACAGGTGGGCAGTACTATCTGTGCCTACATCATGTACATGGAAAGCCAGGGAGGCAGTACTATTTGTACCTACATCATTTACATGGAGACACAGGGGGCAGTAGTATCTGTATCTACATCATTTGCATGGAGATACAGGCGACAGTACTATATGTGCCTACATCATTTACAGGTAGAGACAGGTGGGCAGAATTATCTATGCCTACATCATGTACATGGAGAGAGAGGAAGGTAGTACTATCTGTACCTACATAATTTATAGAAAGAGTCAGGGAGGTAGAACTATATACACATTCATCCTTTACAGGAAGAGACAGGGAGGCAGTACTAACTGTGCCCACATCATTTGCAGCGAGGGACTGGCTCGCTCCATTGTAGATTATGGGAGTTGTGAACTGCTCAGCTGCTTTTTTTTCACTTCCATAAACTACAACGTAAGCCGTGTACAGGTACAGCAACTTTGTCTGCTCTTTTTTGGAGTACGTAACTTGGGAGCATGAGGCCCCCCTAATCTTCCGATAGGTCAGAGTTCCACATAAATGTCTCAGTTGGAAATATCCTTTGCATTTTATTCCGGCCTTTGGGAATGGTACAATCTGACATTGTGGCCCTCAGACCAGAAAAGATTGTGCACCCCTGATTTACAGTGAGAAGCAGTACTTTCTGTGCCTACATTTATTTATAAGGAGAATTAGGGAAACCGTGATATCTGTACCTTCATGATTTTAAAAACGATACACTTATAGGTAACCACCCATTACAACAACATGTGCACAGAGCTGGTGGTCACCTGGCTGTCACATGGGCTGTTGCTATGCAGCAATCCCCAGCTATTGTATAAGAACTACTTCAGGATGTAACTATTAATTGGCAGAATTAAAGGCTATGTACACCTTGTAAACATTTTTTTAATTTATTAATAAAAATGTGTGATTGGTGCAACTTTTTAATTACGTTTTATTAAAAAAATATTAACTTTTTGACATACAGCTGCTTTGTAACCTGTATACAGGGCAGCTGTATCTTGCGCTTAAACTTGTATCTGTCAGGTCAGTGGGACTGACGGGCTCAGTGACGGCGGGCCCTGAGTGTTAGGGTATGTTCACACGGTCTATTTACGGACGTAGTTCGGGCATTTTAACTCCCGAATTACGTCCGAAATTACGGCTTGAAAGCGTTGACAAACATCTGCCCATTGAAGGCAATGGGCTGACTTTTTGTCTGTTCACACGAGGCGTATATTTACGCGTCGCTGGCAAAAGACAGCGCGTAAATAGACGCCCGCACCAAAGAAGTGTCATGTCACTTCTTCAGACGTAAATGGAGCCGTTTTCCATGGACTCCATAGAAAACCAGCTCCAGTTACGTCTGTAATGGACGCGGCGTTCAAGCGCCTGCACATGCCGTTACGGCTGAAATGACGGGGCTGTTTTCTCCTGGAAACAGCCCCGTAATTTCGGCCGTTACGGACGCTGCCGTGTGAACATACCCTTACCGATCACAGCTAAGTTCATAGCTTTGATGTGATCGATAACAGGTGGATCCTGCGTGTTTGAGACATGCAGGACCCACTGACACTGAACCTGTCAGTGCCGCTAACCTCATGGATATAGGTTTCAGCGTAAGATACAGCTGCTCTGTATACAGAATACAAAGCAGCTGTATCTCAAAAAGTAAAAATTATTTTTAATAAAATCTAATTACAAAGCTGCACCAATCGCACTGATGTACATTTTTATTTTAGAAAAAACACAGCACATTTTCGAAGGTGTATATTGCCATTAAGGAGATGTGAGGTGGAGTATTCCCTTCAAATAAAGTGAAAATAGACAAACAAAAAAAAGCAAAAAAAACTGGTAGGTGTTAAAGGGCCCATGACCAGTATTGCATGGGGGCCAAGACAATTGCCAGTTCGCGTGTGTGACCCTCACTGACATTTGAAACAAAGGTACTGTGGTGCTGAGTAATGTAACCAAATTTCTTTGTAGAAGATTTCTGTAATGCAGAGTGAAGTAATGCAGAATATGTTAGCAGGGGGTACGAGATTGCAGTTTCATTAGGAGCCTGGGGCCTGAGGCGGCCCAAAAGATTACTCTGACCCTTAAGCCGAATTCAGACGACCGTAGTATGCATCCATGTATTTCAACAGGGCCGTTCACACGGCTGTTGTTTCAACAGACCGTGTGAAGAGTCCGCTGAAAAATAGGATATGTCCTATTTTGTTCCTTTTTTCATGGATCCCTCCATAGACTCAAGTCTATGGGGATCCGAGAAAACGGGACCCGCACGGCAGCAACTCGGTCGTGAAAAACTGCCATTTTTCACGTTCGAGTTTCCCCACTTTCTTCTCAATTGGGCCTTATGAGGATACCTTGGCTATAAATTATGTGTAATAGGTAGGGACCCAGATATTGAATTTGAATGGTGGTCCAGGAACTTGAAGTTACATATCTGTAACCACACAGGGTTGGAATAATTTTTTTAATGGAATTCCCCCTTTAAGTTTATTATAAGATCATAACAAATCCTATGCTGTGTTTAGTTTATATGCAATATTACTATGGTTGGTCTTCATGAAACTTTCCTCATACAGTATGTCTATTCTTTTTGAATTAACTGGATGTTTTTTAGACCCGCCATGTGTACATCTCTAGACTCTCAATATCACACTGTCTCTAAACTGTAGGACAGATTTAATGCTACAGGGTAAATGGTGTGTAAATGTTCTCAATAATGTAAGGTCAATGGTTGAGTGGTAACAGTGTGCGATGCAGTCAGTGCTTTGCTCATAGACTCTCACAGTGAAAGATTACATTGGAATATAATGTAGCGTTTCTTGAGGTGTATAACTTGGTTGCTGTGAATAACTTTTTCTTTTTTAAAGACTGAAATAGCTGGAGACAGGTTCAATCGTCACTTAACAGAGCTGGAGACAGTGTGCGTGTGCGCGTGCGTGCGTGTGCATGTACGTGTGATCTTTTCAACAAAAGGACTTTGTTATAATATAATATTATTGCAGCCAAAAATAAAAATATGCATTTATTTTTTTAAACAAAACTGGATTTTAAAAGGGTTGACTCATCATGATAACCCCTGTCCATATGCCCTATTACTGTATATAGACGTCATAGAGGAAGGCCCCCCCTTTCCTGCTGTGGTGGACCCGGAGTGACAGTATGGCTTCCGCCCGGTCAGTCAGCTGTTAGGGAAGCTTCTTTTGAAAAAGGGGTTGTCTTCCTGAGACAACCCCTTTAAATTAAATACAAGCTAACTTCATACTATATTTCCTCCAAAAATCATCAGTTAATATAAGGCTGTGTTCACATTAGTTTTAGTTTCCATTCATGGGTTCCGTTGCAGCTTTCCCTTGGAGGAACCCATGAACGGAAAGCCAACCATAGCTTCCCTTTGCATTACCATTGATTTCAATGGTAATGCATCCGTTGCAAATGGGTTCCATTTGTCTCCGTTCCTTAAGGTTTCTCTTTTTTTAGCGGAAACAATAGTGCAGTCTCTTCGCGTTTCGTCGTAGCTTCGTCAGGTGAAACTACGGCAAAGCTACAGCGAAACGCGTTGCTTCCTCTTTCTATAACTCTATGTTATACACCTTGGATTAAAATCAAATTTTATTACATATTGATTCTGTATAGGACCTTGACACAGTCTGTACTTTTGTGACGCCCACTGCATCTTTTCTTTCTCTGTTTCATTGTGAAGGTTGCATTTTTATCTATCTGTACATGTTTGTATATTTCAGATTGATTATTCAATAAAATCTATATTTTTATCGTGTATACAAGCTCGAGTTTTGTCCTCAATAGGTTCTATATATTAAAAAATGAATCAGTGCAGAATGTTGGACCAAAAAATGACATGGTAAGAAAAGGTAGACATTCATTTTAACTGTATTATTACAGGCAACATGATATACTGTATATATAGTGCTTATATTGATATTTCTATACAATATTGCACCTATACAGATGAATCTTGAGTGAAACTTCACATGAAGAAAGACAGAAACCATGAGTCATATAATAAGTTGCTCGCTGACAGAACAATGTACCCAGCAAGTGGCAGATTAAATAATGACCGGCCCCGTGTAACGTTTGAAGCTTTCTATGTACTGTCTATCAAGCTGTCGGAATTTGTGCAGCACTAAAGTGGATATGTACAGGATTATGGCAGGGCATGAAAAGGTGAGCACGTAAGAAAGACTAGCTTTTACCATGTCCTATTCATCACTTTACAGGCCCGGTGATCAAGGAGGTATAAGGATCAGTAATGCACCTTGAAGGATAGCCGGCTTTCTTTTCTATAGTGTAACATATTGAGCAAGACTCTTCAATAGCTATAAATGTTAGCAAATAATGCAAAGCAAAAAACAACAACCTATTCTAAATATCAATACACCAAACCAAACACCACTCGATGCCTCCCTTGTTTTGTAAATATTTTCTTTTTCTTCTTCTTATTTGTTTTTCACACCAATCTACAGTATCATACATCAAAAATCTAAACTTTGACTCTATATTTTTCTTCCATTGTCAGACAGTTATGTTCCTGGCCTCTTCTTCCTCCTGTAGAAGTTTGTCACAGAGTCACCTAGGATTCATTGAATTGTACAACCTCTGCTCTGTCCTTCCTTCTAGTCTTTATTAGAGTGGAAACTGAACTGTCAGATAAGACATAAAAAAACATCAAAAATCCACATAGTGTTATAATAGCTGTTATGTTCAATATGCAAAACGGTTTATACTAATAACCAGGTACCCACATTGGTGGTCCCCTGCCACATTTTACCAATATCTATTTACAATATCATCTATCTATCTATCTATCTATCTATCTATCTATCTATCTATCTATCTATCTATCTATCTATCTATCTATCTATCTATCTATCTATCTATCTATCTATCTATCTATCTATCTATCTATCTATCCATCCATCCATCCATCTACAGCAGCCTCAGTAAACCTTTACTAAAGCATCATGTTTTGTTTATTTATTGTCCCTGTCTTTCCATGACAAGAAGGATGTGTTAACAATGCTTCTCATTGGAGTCATGTAAATGTCAAAGGTTATCTTGTCACGCATGGGCTAAGGGAAAGGAAAAGGAAATATTTGGGCAAAGTCGTGTCACAAGGTGAGAAGGTCGGCAGCAGTAGATTCTCAAGAAGTAACATGGCTGTTGTTTGGTTCTTGCTATTAATGTCAATACTTTTCTCAGCATTGGATAACCATCAGATCCTACATTGTATCTTCTGACTGCTGATGTGACTTCATCCCATTGTTCACTTGAAACATAGAAATCTTTATGGCATTGTGGGATTTAAAAGGGCTTTGAAGACAGAAGCCAACCGAGGCAAGTGCGGACAGATATGGCGCATAAACCATAGATAGAACGGATTGTACTATTGGTTACGTTTCGTTTTAATCACTAATTTACAAATAGTTTTTTTTATTACATTGATATTTAAGTTTTTTTTTGTTTGTGATCTAATTTTATTATTACATATCAATCATATTTATATATAGTTTTATATCATTTCTATCATTTTTTTATAGTAACGAATTTATGAAAAGAAAATATAACTATAATTATTTAATTAATTACTTTATTTTATCAATCGCATTTATGGATATGGAATAATCCAAGTGATCGCATCATGTATATTTCTTTCACTTTCATTATTTTATTAGTTTATTTTATTAGTTACAAAATGGATATTCAAATATCTGGAATTATGTCACTATTTTTAAGAATTTTTTTTTCAGATTATTTTCAATTTAACCCTTTCCCGCAGCAGCCATTTTTCGGATTTTCACTTTCGTTTTTTTCCTCCCCACCTTCCAAAAATCATAACTTTTTTTATTTTTCGATCAATATTGCCATATGAGGGCTTGTTTTTTTGCAGGACGAGTTGTAAATTTTATCGGCACCATTTATTGTACCATATAATGTAGTAGGAAACTGGAAAAAAAATATTTGTAGGGTGGAATAGGAAAAAAACAGCGATTCCTCAATATTTTGGTGGGTTTTGTTTTTACGGCGTTCACAGTATGGTAAAAAACGGCATGGTAACTTTATTCTGTGGGTTAATACGATCGCGGTGATACCAAATTATTTTTATTTTTTTATGTTTTACTACTTTTACAAGGAAAAAACTGATTGTTAAAAATAAAACTTGAGTTTTGTCGCCAAATTCTGAGAGCCATAACTTTTTTATTTTTTCGTCGATTGAGCAGTGTGAGGGCTTATTTTTTGTGGGGCGAGCTGTAGTTTCTATTGGTACCATTCTAGTTTACACGAGAGTTTTTGATCACTTTTTATTCCATATCTTGTGGGAAATTAAGAGACCAAAAAACAGCTATTCTGGCGTTTTTATCTTTACATTTTTTATGTAGTTCATAATATTGTAATACTTTTACGGATGCGTCGATACCAGTTATGTTATTTTTTTAAAAAGTGTACTTTGTACTTGAAGCAAAATGGGAAATTTTTTTTTAAAAAAATTTTCATTTTTTTTTATTCAAAAAAACTTTATTTGACTCTTTTTTACTTATCCCCCTAGGGGACTTGAACCAGCGACCGTTGGATCACTTGCGTGATATACTGAAATACTAACGTATTGCAGTATATTGTGGTACTGACACTCTCCTATGAAGCTCTGCTGAAAGCAGGGCTTCACAGGAATACAAATACGGCGGCCCTGGGGGGCCTTCATTAGGCCCCGAGACTGCCATGCCAACAAACGGTACTCCGCGATCTCTTCGCGGAGGGCCATTGCAACCTTACAGGTAGCCGCCCCCTATTTCTAGTCATTTAACGGGTTAAACTAGTGGGGTCGCGCTCGAGCGCGATCACATTTGTTACCCTGAAGTGTCGGCTGTAAGGCACACTCTTTCTATGGAGCCGGCTCAGCCAGTGAGCCCGCTCCATACTCCCCCACCCAATGTGCACCCCATATATATGCCGGAAGTCGGGAAGGGGTTAAATGCTTGTTCTTAAAAAAATAAAAAATAAAATATATATATATATACAAAATTATTTATCTAATAATATTTAAAGGGGTATTCCAGCTTACAGCATCTTTCAACTATCCACTGGATATGATAAATCGACCACTGAAACCCCCACCAATCGCAAGAACAGAGGACCCCGGTCCCCCCTTTCTCCCAGCCACAAGACAGCAGCTACAGTAGGAGTTTGAATGGAATGGTGCTGTTCCATTCAAAGATTATAGGGCTGACGCAAACAGCTGGGCGCTCGGACCCCCACCAATCTACCATTTATCACCTATCCCGTGGATAGGGGAAAAATGCTGTAACCTGGAAAACCCCTTTAAATATGGCCAGTGCGTGTTTTGATCTTTGCTATGGGGTCTTCTCCCCTGTCTCTAGTATGTCCCTTGGTTTCTGTAGAAGATACATCTCCAGTACTGCAAGTTAGGCCTTATTCACACGGACATGTCCGTTTTGCGCGCGCAAAAGGTCCATGTGGCATCAGCATATGGTGCGCGACTGCGTGATTTTCGCACAGCCGGCATCTTTATGACACTCTGGTTTTATGTTTACAAATAGAAAAGCACGTGGTGCTTTTCTGTTTTCATTCATT
The DNA here is from genome assembly GCF_050947455.1 of Rhinoderma darwinii. Classification (NCBI taxonomy): domain Eukaryota; kingdom Metazoa; phylum Chordata; class Amphibia; order Anura; family Rhinodermatidae; genus Rhinoderma; species Rhinoderma darwinii. Next base: position 128,217,088 of record NC_134692.1, read on the forward strand.
CATTTTACTCTTGTTGCGCGAATCACCCGCGGCACCC